>NC_083333.1:41476770-41718829 GCF_963455315.2 Globicephala melas
ACATTACAGTGAAATGTATAAATCTCAATGGACACACACACACACACACACATGTAACCACATCCAGGTCAAGATACAGAACATTATGTTCATAGCATCACTATTTGCAGTAGCCAAGACATAGAAGCAACCTAAATGTCCATCAACAGATGAATGGATAAAGAAGATGTGGTCCATATATACAATGGAATATTACTCAGCCATAAAAAAGAATGAAATATTGCCATTTGCAGCAACATGGATGGACCTGAGATTATCATACTAAGTGAAGTAAGTTAGACAGAGAAAGACAAATATCATATGATATCACTTATATGTGGAATCTAAAAAAATGTTACAAAGCAACTTATTTACAAAACAAAAATAGACTCACAGACATAGAAAACAAACTTATGGCTACCAAGGGGGAAAGTGGGGGAGAAATAAAGTAGGAATTTGGGATTAACAGATATACACTACTATATATAAAATAGATAAACAAGGACCTACGGTATAGCACAAGGAACTATATTCAATATCTTTAATAACCTATAATGGAAAAGAATATATATATATATACACACATACATATATGTATATGTACATATACATATATGTATAAATGTATGTGTATATACATAACTGAATCACTTTGCTGTACACCTGAAACTAAACACAACATTGTAAATCAACTATACTTCAATGAAAAAAAAAAGATACAGAACTTTTTTTAAACCAGGGAATTCCCCCGGGCATATTTTTTTAATTAATTAATTTATTTATTTGGCTGCGTCGGGTCTTAGTTGCGGCACGCGGGCTCTCTAGTTGTGGCACGAGGGCTTAGTTGCCCCGCAGCATATGTGGGATCTTAGTTCCCTCACCAGGGATCGAACCCTCATCCCCTGCATTGGAAGGCGGATTCTTAACCACTGGACCACCAGGGAAGTCCCTGACACAGAACATTATTATCACCACACAGGGTTTCTTCACACCCCTTCAATACTCTCTCCCACCCCATGAGTAACCACTATTTTCACTCCAATCCCCATAATTTTGCCTGTTTTTTAACTTCTCTAAACAGAATTATATAGTGTGTAGTTTATATGTCTGGTTTGCTTACTCAATATTATGTCTATGAGATTCATTTATGCAGGTAGTAGTCATTTGTTCCTTTTATTGCTATGTAATATTCCATTATAAGAATATACTACAATTGATTTGTCCATTCACCTGTTGAAGGATACTTGGGTTTTTTCTAACTTCTTTATCATGAATATACACCTAGGAATGGAAATGCTAGGTCACAGGTACGGTGTACATTTAGTTTTAGTAGATACGACCGAACAGTTTTCCAAACTGGTTGTACCAATTTAGACTCCCGCCAGCAATGTACAGAAGTGCCAGTCGCGCCGCATTCTCACTGACACCTGGTATCGCTGCTCTTTAAGTTTAGCCATACATTATCCGATTCAGGTTTGTAAAAGAGCACCCTGGCTGCAGTGTGGAGACCCAACTGGTGGGGTTAAGAGCAGGTTGGAGAGAGGAAGCCGAGAGCCCAGGTAGGAGGCTAGTGCAGTCGTCCAGGGAAGACGTGAAAGCGTCTGGACTGGGTGGTAATAGAGAAATCGTAGAGAAGTGGACTGATCAGGTTGTGTTCTGGAGTTGTAACCGCCGGGCCGGGCCGATGAGATGAGTGAGGGATGAGGGAAAGAGGCATCGAGGGTGAGTCTTAGATTCTCGCCTGGAAAACTTGGGTGGATAAGAGGACTTTTTTTTTTTTTTTTTTTGGTACGCGGGCCTCTCACTGTTGTGGCGTCTCCCGTTGCAGAGCACAGGCTCCGGACGCGCAGGCTCAGCGGCCATGGCCCATGGGCCCAGCCGCTCCGCGGAATGCGGGATCCTCCCGGACCGGGGAACGAACCCGCGTCCCCCTCATCGGCAGGCGGACTCTCAATCACTGCGCCACCAGGGAAGCCCGAGAGGACCATTTTCTGAGATGCAGAAGACTGAGGGAATAACTGATGCAGGATGAGGGAAGGTCAAGGGCTCACGTGTAGCTGTTTGAGTATATGATGTCTCCTGGAGCTCAGGCTCTCATTAGAGCCTAACACGAGGCTCTAGATTCTCCGCATAGTATAACTGGTAGGTACTGGTTGTGTGCAGAGTGCATGCTGTCTGGGTAGCGGCTAGAGCAGCGGTCCCCAACCTATTTGGCACCCGGGACCGGTTTCGTGGAAGACAATTTTTCCACGGATGGCGGGGGGGATGGTTTAGGCGGTAATGCGAGCAATGGGGAGAGGCAGATGAAGCTTCGCTCGCTCACCCGCCGCTCACCTCCTGCTGTGCGGCCCGGTTCCTAACAGGCCACGGACCACTACCGGTCCGCCGCCTGGGGGTTGGGGACCCCTGGGCTAGAGAACGTGCATGCTGTCTATAGCGGACACATCTGGGTTAGGGGCCCCGTTCTGCCCCCTCGCTCGCCCTGTAACTTGGACATTATGCTGGGACTGCCCAGCTTCTAGCTTCCACCTCACAGTGTTAGAATTAAACGCGATCACATATCCATGGCACCTGGAACGTGGAAGAACGAAAACATTCACTCTTGCAAGTCCCAGGCACTAGGTGGCATTTCTTCCAAGGTTAGCGCCTTTTCCTCTCACCCACATTTTCAAAGTCACTCCAGAACAGCCTGGTTGAGGTAGCCCAGAGCCCCAAGAGGGGATTCCCTCTCCCCTCCCTCGGCCTTTCCTTCCCCAGGCTCAAAGAAACAGAATGGAGAACAGCAGACGGGTTGATTCAGAATTTTATCAGCTTTTACTCCACCGGGAGGTTTCTGCAATGACAACCAAGCCTGTACAGTACACACGTTTCACTCTGGAAAAGCTGTGGGGCACAGGAAGGCGTCCGGAGGCCCCTGGGCGGCAGCAGGGCAGGCGTCAAGGCTAGGGGTGGGCAGCAGCAGAGACTGGACCAGCGGGCCCCAGGGTTTGGGGAGGATGATGAGAGCTGGAGTGACAAGGCTGCTAAGAGGGGTCGGGAGGAAGGGCGGCTGCAGGGAGAGAAGGGCACATCAGCAGTAGCAGGGAGGAGTAGATAGACAGAGGTCCCTGTCTGTGAGGGATGGAGGGGGTGGGACACAGCGCCTGTGAATGTGCTGGGGGTGGGGAGTCTATAGGCATTTTTTTTGGGGGGGGCAGGAGCAAGACAGACCGCTGTATAAAAGGGACTGTACAACATAACCTATGATACACTGTTTACATATGATACAAGGCTCTTTCCCTCTTTGAGTTTTAAAAAATAAATTTACAATTCCCAAGCTTTTGGTAAAAAATATATACACTCTCAGAATAGGAACGGCAGCTGCTTTGGCTGCTGCCTCTTCGGAAGGGAAAGAGGCGGTGCCAGAAAGGAGGGTGAGGCTGCACCAGGAAACCTCACACCGTAGCTGCCGGGAGCCCTGCACCCCTCAGCCCTGGAGGCCCGTGATGGGAGACAGAGGGGAGACAGACAGGTAATGAAGGCATCGCCAGAGCCCAGTTTTGCCTTTCCAGTCTCTGCCGTTTCGTTCCCCACCTTGGGGGGCTGCCTGCCCCAGGTACAGGCGTCCACCCCACCCCAGCTCTGATGGGAAGGACCAAGGGGGAGTCAAGACAGGGAGGAGGATGAGACCATGTGTTGGTATCCCACAGAAGAGCCAGAAGGGAGGTGACAACTCCCTGCTTAGCAGTGAGACACCCGAACAGCAGGAGTATGGACAGCGGGCACCCCAACCCGACCCTGCCACACCTCACCCCACTGCAATGCAGACGGAGGGTCCAATAGGCAGCTTAGGCCAGTGTTTCCCTGAGCATCTTTCACCCTCTCATGGGAGCCCACCCAGGGACCTTTGGGAGGCCTGAGGGGGGAAATCCTAAGGGCTGATGGGTAACCCTCCCGTCTGCTGCTTCTCCTTGCCCTCCCGAGCAGCTTCACCCACAAGCCTGGACATACAGGGCATCAGAGGAGCTGGGCAGGGAGTGGTGGGGCGGCGAAAGCTCCCCACACCGTCCCAGCGGCAGAGTAGACAAGGGTAGCACCAAACAGAAGGACCCCCTCCCCGGCACACACAACACCCTCCCTCAACTACCAGATGCACTCCTGCTCCTTCAAAGGGGGCGCACATACACACACACACACGCACGCACACACCCACACGGACACAAGGTAACTATAATATTCGGGGGTCCATCTAGGGGTCCCAGAGTGACCATGGAGAAGCCTGGCAGGCGGTGGAGAGGAAGGACGCCAATCCCTCCCGTAACTCCGCTCTGCGAGATGGGAAGGGGGCAGCTTTCCTGCCTGCTTGGGAAGAGGAGGCTGGGAACTGCACCTCCGGAACAGACCTCTATGCGAGGGGCTGGGGAAGGAGCTCTCTGCCCACGTTCCCTGGGAGGGCAGGCACCAGCAGAGTGTGGTTTGGGCTTGAAGGAGCAAGGCGGAGAGGACTTCAGCAGGACAAACAGGCTTGTGAGTCCAGGGCTAAGTCCACCCAACTCTTTCCTGCTCCCGGGGACAGAGGTCAGACGTGGGTTGGGACGTCGTGCAAAGTGCTTGAGTGCCAGGCGCCCAAGGACCCTGGTGAAGGGCCAGCCAGAAGCTCGGTTCTCACTGACTATTGGCCTCCAGCTTGTAGGAGAGCTCGAAAAGGAGGTTCTGGTTGTCGATGACCTGGAACTGGCGCACGTAGGCCTTGGTCTGCAGGTGATGTGGGGAGGCCTCCATATCAAGGCCTGGGGGTGTGAAGACAGGGAGGCAGTCAGGGTGCTGGCCACCCTTCTTCCCCTACACACATACCAGCCAGAGGAGAAAGGTGTGGATTGGGACAGATATTGGGCAGGAGGGCCCCCCAGGCAGGCCAAGGAGAGAATGGAGAAATGACACATTTTAGGAAATAAACATTTAACTGGGGACCTCTCCCAGGAACCCCCCCTGCTCAGTCAAAGCTCTACCTGCAACGCTCTCAAAACGCTGTGGGTTACTCACAAAGGGGCCGGCTCCGGTATTTGCGGACTGTCCTCACTTTTTCAGCCACTGAATGCTGGGAGATGACAAGGAATGAGTCCTGAAAAGGGCACAGAAAGATGCCCCCCCTTCTAATGCTCTCCCTCCTCCAATCTCCAACTCTCTTGGTTTAACTCCCTCCAGTCCCCAGCTCTGGAGGGTCTCTAAAGGACCAAAGAAGGGGTGCAATAGGGTGCCAGGTGAGGGGGAGGCAGAGTTGCTCCCCCACCCTGAGCTGCCTGTCAGTTTTGCCACCCGTGGGCAGGTTGTCACAGTGACACCTCCAGGAAGACAGGAGTCTGTCAGGCAAGCTGGGTGCCATGAGGAAGGCTGGCACCTTTAGGGGGGATGCTAGGAGAGGACGAGGATGCCAGCCCTCCCCCACTCAATGGGAGTGAGGTCGGCAGTGCCACTCACCAGCTTCTCAATGTTCACCAAACCATCTACAAGGGTCTTACTCCCCTCGTGCAGGAAAGTCAGGTCTAGGGATGGGGAGAGAAGCAAATGGGTAAGAGAGGAGGTCCAAAGGGCCCTTCCCCTCCCCCCGACCGCACTCAATCTGGGGGGAACTCCTCTCTAGGTGGGTTCAGAGAGAGCTGAACACACAGAGCTGAGTTCAGAGGGGACGGAGGGTCAGAATGGGGCATGGAGAGCGTGGAGAGAAGAATGTAGCTTGGAAGTGACTCTCACCTTTGAGGATCAGAGGCACGAAAGGAATCACAGGGGGTTTCATCTTGGAGATCACTTCTCGGTAGCTTTTGTGGTTCCTGCAGGGGTCCTAGCATTCCACAGAAGAGGGATAAAGGGACAGACAGGCCCAGTGTACCCCAAAGTCATCCCCCACTCCCTCCCTCAGCCCCTGCCCTAGAAATATCTTCAGTCAGATAGGGGTGTGTTTGGGTGTCTTGCTTGGGGCTCAACTGCTCTCCCCTCTCCTCCAGGGATAACGAAGCAGCAATCCTCCCATCTTCCCTCCCAGCGTGGTGGGCAAGGGCGGGCAGGGGTGGGGGGACCCAGGCACTAAAAACCTTGAAAGGGAAGCTTGAGGTAAAAGGTTTATGGGCACAGACATTCTCTGGGGTGCCAGTCCAGGGGCAGATAATAGAGCCAAACCCACTCACTGTCAGGTTCTCAAATTTGCGGAACAAGTTCTTGAATTTCCCTGGCAGCTTCTGCAGTTTGAAGGAAGAAGAGATGTCAGAGTCTGGAGCTCCTTGGGTTTCACGGGATCTCCTGACTAATCCCCAGGTGTTAGAGGGGGAAAGGGTCTGAGTGTCTCCCAGGGGGCTGGGAAGCTGGCCGGCGGGGAAGTAGAACCAGCCCTGGGCTAGGTCTGGGGAGCTTGAAGCGGCCCAGAGGAACGAGTTATTCTGGGGAAATGGAGGCCTCTGCAGATGCACGTGCCACGTACAAGGCCTCACTGGGTGCTGTCTGAAAGCCAAGAGCTAAGGCTGCGATCTGGCCGGGACTGCCCCCTCCCACCCCACCCCCACCCCCACCCCCACCCCCAGGGGAATCCGCCTCTACTAATCTGCCCTGGGACCGGGTCCCTCAGCCCTGCTGTGTGCCCCGGGGCTGTATTTGCCAGAAGAGGGCGCCTCCTTCCAATCGGCACAAAAGCTCCCCAGAGGCGAGCAGCGGTCCCGGGAGGCCGCTTTGGGGTGAGCCCGAGATGTCTAGGCTGAGGGTGGAGGCCAAGACCCCCGAGGTGGGCCAGCACAGGTGGGAGGAGAGGAAAGGAAAGAGGTCTCATCACCTCCCAGGTGAGCCTCAGGCGGCTGACCGCGGCGTTGTCCAGCCCCATGACCACGGCGAAGAAGGACAGCAGGTCCTGGTTCTGCTTGCAGCTGCGGGGGCGGGAGGCGGGGTCAGCGGGGGGGCGGCTGGCCATGGCCTCCCCCTCCGCGGCCGCCGCACTCACATGGCCGCGATCTTGATGAACTTCTTGAGCAGCTGCGCGCGCTTGCCCGGGGCCTCGCAGAGCAGCACCTCGGTGGCCACCCAGTGCGTGACCTCGCTGCAGCGCTGCAGCAGCAGCTCCAGGTTGGCCGTTTCCCGGCGGCCGCGCTCCCCGTGGAACACGTAGTCCACGAACTCCAGCTGCACCCGCGGTGGCAGGAGGGGCCGCCAGGGCGTGGGGAGTGCGGGTGGGAAGAGGGCAGTGCGAGGCGGTGAGCAGGGTAAGGCAGGAGGACGGGGCGGGAGGGGTGGAAAATAGAAGAAAACCGGGACAGGACAGGATGCAACAGAGAGGGGGGAGAAAAGACAACCAACATTAATAATGCTCTACCATCTACTGAACACTTACCCGGTGCCAGGCGCTTGAACCGTCTGATCGACATTATTGTCCTTGCCTTATTTTCTTTAATAGTGAATATTTTACGAATTCTAACCGTGGGTCAGGCTCTGTGTAAGCAGCAATTGCATCCTGAACCACCCAGGGAGGGGGGCGGGTAAGGCGAGGTGTTTCCTCCCTCTTTGCGTTTTTTTTTTTTTTTTTTTTTTAAGATAAAGGGAACAAAGGCTTAGAGAGGTTCTGGCGGCACACTGCCCCAGGGCACGCTGCCAGGGAGCGTCCTAACCAGAACTTTCAGCCCAGACGCTGCCTCCCTCCAGGCCCCCAGCCCAGCTCCAGCCTCAATCCCCACCTCGTGCACACAGCGGAACAGCTCCCAGTGGAAGGCAGTAAGGTGGTTGGCGACGTCCTCAGGCTCCCCTCGGTGGATCTCTGTGTCTCCAGGGGAGACCTGGATCTCCTCGGGGAGGGGCACCTGGTGGCAGGCAGGGACATGGGCTGGGCTTCTGAATTTCTGCTCCCGGTCCCTCTCAGCCTTCCCTGTCAGCCCAGGCTTGTGAAGTTCTTACCAGGGCCTCATAGCTGTCTCGGGTACAGGCAAACAGGTGACTGTTGATGCCCAGCGTGGTGAAGACACAGTCTTCGGTCGGCTGGAGAAGGACCTTCTCTGCAGGAGAACGAGCTGCCCTGCCTCAGCCCCGGCCCCTGTACCCTCACACACCCCAGCCACCACCGCCGTCCCCTCCAGAAACTCCTAATCCCGCCCAGACATGTTCTAGACTAACAGGACTCATATCATCACCAGTTTATGCCATATTTATCTGACATATTTCAAAAAATGAGTTCTCTTGCATTTATAACCTCCTTTTGGCTCCCAACCTTCTTTATAGCTCTTCTCTTAGTCTATCATCCCTGTGACACTGGGAAAGCAGGAATTTTTTTTTCTGAATTAGAGGAAAATAAGGCTATGACTACACTGCAGGGTTTTTGCCTTCCTACCGGGATTGGAGGCCCACCCTGTGCCTTTGGCCTCAAAAACGTAGCATCCTTAGATGCTCGTGGAAGTTAAAGGACAAGATTCCAATGTAAGAGGCAAAGCACCCAGGCAGCATGCAAGTGTCCTGGACCACTGCTCCCCAACTTTAATGTGCACAAGAATCACCCGGGGATCTTGTTAAAACGCACATTCTGATTCTGCAGGTCTGGAGTGGGGTCTGAGATACTGCATTTTTAGCAAGCTCCCAGGTGATGCTCATGTGTCTGGTCCCAGGACCGCACTTGGAGTAGCAGCCAGGGCCTAGAATTCAGTCTTTACTCCTGCCCCAAGGCACTGGGCTTGTGAATTTCTTTTTTTTGTGCCCCCCGCCCCCCCCACCCCCGCTCCCCAGCCCAGCTCCTTCTGACCCTCACCTCCTGAGGAGGCCACAGCTACCAGGATGAGGGAATCCTCACGCCCCGCAGGCTCCTCTGAGTACTGCAATTTCTCCGTCACAGAGCCCAGAATGTCCTGCACAGATGCTGAGAGGCGGCTGCGTATGGTCACGTAGGAATGGTCAGGCATATAGACCCGGCAGAAGACTGGATAGAGACCGGGAGGTGGTTTTTCACCAGTGGGCAGAACAGCAGCATCAGCACAGTTCCCCCCTGGGCACCTCTGTTCCCCACCCCACCCCAACCTGAAATTGGTTGGCCTCTGAAAAATATGCTGTGAAAAGGACTGGTTTTATGAAAAAGGGAGACTCCACAGAGGGTGCCCGAGATCCGGAGCCCCCGGAGCCACTAAGGAATCCCTGCCCCTCCTACGGTCCACACTCACTCTCATCGGAACCCCGGAAGGCCACGCGGGTCTGCAGACAGGAGTCTATCCGACGGAAGTGGCGGAAGAGTGGCTTCACCTGCTTGCTGGGCAGCTGGCTCTCGTCCGGGATCCTGCTGTGGACACAGCTGGGCATCAGGAAGTCCTGCCAGGCATACTGCATGCAAGGCAGGCAACATCAATCAGGGATATCAGAACTGGTCAAGGATGCCCCGGCATCAGGTTCAGAGAGTGGTGAAGGGGGTAAGAAGAGAGGACGATGGCCAGCATGGGACAACTGTCTGAATGACTCAAATCAAATGCCACCTCTTCCGTGAATTCTTCTCTATCCATCCCACCCACCAGGAGAGGTCACCATTTTGTCTTAATAGCTGTAGGACATTGGGCTAATATTTGTTTATGTTCATGTCTTATCTCTTTTACAAGATTGAGAGCTGACTGAATTTTATTTTCATCCTACAGGTCTAGCACACTGCCTGGCACATGGTAGGTGTAGGTCATCAGCTGTCTGCTGAATTTTGCCAACAAGAACTTCACAGTCTGGGGGACTTGCCCAGTGGTGCAGTGGTTAAGAATCCGCCTGCCAGTGCAGGGGACACGGTTCAAGCCCTGGTCCGGGAAGATCTCACATGCCGCAGAGCAGCTAAGCCTGTGCTCCACAACTACTGAGGCTGAGCTCTAGAGCCTACGAGCCACAACTACTGAGCCCGTGTGCCACAACTACTGAAGCCCGCGCGCCTAGAGCTTACGCTCCACAACAAGAGAAGCCACTGCAATGAGAGGCCCGCGCACCGCAATGAAGAGCAGCCCCCGCTCACTGCAACTAGAGAAAGCCCGCACGCAGCAACGAAGACCCAACGCAGCCAAAAATAAAATAAATTAAAAAAAAAGAAAGAACTTCACAGTCTGGGAGGGAGGGAGACATGCATACAGCTACATCTAACACGAGGCAGGAGGTGTTAGGTGATATAATAAAGGTACAAGAAGAGTTACGTTGGTATGGGGGAGGGACAGCTACTACTAAAGGATGCCTTCACTGGGAGGATGGCATTTGACCTGGACCTTGAAGGACAACAGGAAGAGAAGGGGGTGGGAGGAGGGCACGCTGGGGTGAACCACATAAGTGACAGCAGGAAGTTGGGAACACAAAGGTGTTCATGGAATGGTGGGGTGTATAGGGAGTGTCACGGGTGAAGGGGGATGTGGGAGATGAGATGGGAAGAATGACCAGAGGCAGAAAGAGAGAGTCTCGGATGTTGCAACTTTATCTTGTAGGCAATGGGGGGCCGTGGATATTCTTGGAACAGAAGCACAATGTTGTCAAGTTTGAAAGCTCTCTCTGGGGTCAGCATAAGAAAGACACAAAACCATAAGCTGAAGCCCTGGATGGGAGGCTGTGGCGATAATCCAGGTGAGAGATAATGACGCCTAAATGAGGGTTATGATGGTGGGATGGAGCAGGGAGAAACTGAAAGGGCTGAAAAGATGGAGGGATGGATGCGGTAGTGTCCTGAAGCCAGCTCACATTGGTTCATGAAAGCAGATTGTTAAATTTTGGGGAGTTCTGCCAACTGGTTTTTAAACATAGCCATTCAAAATTTAATTACACATACATATGTAAACTTACATATATATAAAACATATAATTATATATAAACATATATATATGTTTTATAAACTTACAGCCAAATTATTACCCAAAAAGTAGTTTCCTAATTGTTTCACTACCTTTTACTCTTATCTATGCTCTTCAGGTTAAGTTACGTCTGTTGGATTTATATGGTGAAGATAGTACCTAATGGCCTGCTACTGCACATCTCTTCCCAACTTCACATTCAGTAATGTCATACTGGTAGCTTGGAATCAACCACAGTGAGAGAATTTACACCATGGGAATCAGCAAAAGCTATAAACCAGGGCTCTTTTTCCTGAAGTGCTGATCGTTCAATATTTATCAGTACACCATTGGATTGACAAATAAATGGATGGGAGAATGGACCCCAAAAATGACTGGAGACAGTGCTTTGTGCTACTCTCCAGTAAGAGAAAGGGAATGAAAATAAAAGCATCTTGGAGCCCAAAGGCCACAGGCACCCAGCCCTGTAATAGAGGAACAAGGGGGATTTCTTTCCTGTCCCCTCCCCCAGCCTATTCCCCTCACTTTAGCTCCACTGTTTCCACAAGCTGGTGCAGCCTCAGTGTGTCCTCTCGCAGGTCCTGGTAAAGGGACTCATCCTTCATAATCAGCAGGTACAGATCCTGCAGAGATGAGAAGAGAGAAGGTGAGGGCAGGGGTCTCAAGCATCACCCTCTGCAAGGGCGGGGCAGGGTCTCCATGCCTGCGAGCACAGAAGAACCGTACATGCTAAGGCTCACTGGCATCATTTCCTTCCAGGTACCCAGCTTGAGAAGTATGGTTCCTTCAAAGGGGTCCCCTTCCAGAGCAAACAGCCTGCTCACCCACCTTCTCATCCCAGGCCCACCTTGATGATGCGGCCAGCCCCCTCTTCCTCCTGCAGCAGCCCTTGGTAGGTGTCCAAGAAATGAAGGAGCATGGCTAGACAGGCCTGCTTCCGGCCAAGCCCCTCGGGGCCCTCCATGCCTCCTGCCCAAACAAAGCTGACCCCTAAGTTAAGAAAAAGCCCTGGGCAGGCAGACCTGAGGACACCAGGAAGGGGTATGGGAGGCAATGGGAGGCAAGGCTACCCCTAAAAATTCTCTAGGTTTGGGGCCATGGAGAAAGGGGCTCCAGGGGCCCTTGGAACCAAGACCACCTCATGCCCCAGCCCAGGTTTTTGCCAGAGTAGGTAGGGATGACACCCACTAGACCACATCCAGCTCCTGCCCCTGCCTGTTTGAATTTCACCTGAGAAAATTCACTAGAAGCTACTCTGCCTGGACCCACCCAACCCCTGATCAGCCCACAGCCTGGAGCTTACAGCAGGCTGATAAAGGCCAATGGTGCTAACCACAAGCCTGACAAGACTTCAGTGTAAGGCCTGGTGTTTCTAAGAGAGCCTATGATATTCTACTCACTGGCCTGACGTTTATAATTAGGTCCTAGAATAACCTGGTGAGAGGCCCTGTGAATAGCCCAGCCAGTGGCTTGTCTCTAGTAGACCCAGCTGAAGCACAGCCACGACCTGATGTTTACATCAGACCCTGTAATAACTCACTGGGCAACCAGATGTTCAGAGCAATAATTCAGTGGGGAGAGAGGCACTCTTAATAGAGTAATAACCCCTTACATCTATACAGGGCTCTGCAGTCTCCAGAGCACTCCCACATCTGCTGTCAGAATGGTCTCCACAGCAGCCCCATAGAGAGGCAGGGCAGGTGCTATTTACCCCCGTTTTACAGAAGAGGAAACTGAGGCCCCAGGAGGTTAGGTGAGCTGCCCAAGGTCACACAGCTGGTGAGTGAAAAACCTGGAATTGAAACCCAGGTGTGTTTTCTAGGGAAGAGCTTAGACCCTCACATCACATGTGGGGTGAGGGGGGGTGGCTCCCTCCTGACCTCCCCTTTTGCAAGCTCCCCAAAAGGATATTACTGGTGTAGCTCCTGCAGAAACTTCTCCGTGGGAAGGAAGAGAGAATGCGTGAGGACGATGTCATCCAGCAGGATATCTGTAGAGAGCAATTGTCACCACTGATGTCGGGAGGGCACTTCCAGGACCCAATTTGACACTCACCACCCCCTCTCTTGCCTCCGAGGGCAAATTCTCTTTAGCCAGGCTGGAGCCCCAGCCACCTGCCCAGTCACGCTCTGCACACACACACGCGCACACACACACATGTGAAGGTTCTGGGCAGCCGCTGCGGGGGTGGGGTTGGCAGCTGCCGAGGCGGCTGGAGAGAAGGAGGGGCGCGCTTGCATGGCCACGCCCACTTCTCTCCAATGTGTGTGGGAAGCTGGTCAGTTAATACACCAAGCTTGAGATCTGCCTGAAAAAAAGAGGAAGAGGTAGCCCCCAGAAGTGTCTCTAGACAAAGAGAACTTTTAAGCACAGAGGTTAGGGTCAACGTGTGTGTGTGTGTGTGTGTGTGTGTGTGTGTGTGTGTGTGTGTGTGTGTGTGTGTGTGTGTGTGTCCCTCCGCCCTTCTTCACTCCCTACCTAACAAATTTGAGTTCCAACTAGGCAGGTGAGAACCAGCCCCATTCAAAGGGAGAGGGAGCGACTGCCATCTCTTTGATCCCAAAGCCTTTAAATAGAAAGCCTGTGTCCTCCGGACGCCCAGGGATGAAAGAGTTAATGATGGAAGGGTGGAGGGGAGTGGTTCCTCACACCACCCTTTCTCCCTCCACACCCCCATCTGGGCCTGGCTCAGCCCGTCAGCCAGGTACAAGGTCGCCCTGACTTGCAGCCAGACCTGGGGTGGGGCAGGGCAGCCTGGCACACACAGACAGGCAGGGTTCGGGGAGGGAGCCAGGTGTCCTCACCAGGACAGGTTAGGGCCAGGTCCCCAGGTACTGCCCCAGGGCAAAACCAAGGCTTCTGATGGCCCCCGGGTCACCGTCCCCTGGCCTCCAATTCCAGCCATGAAGGTGGAGCAGGAGAATCAACACCAGATCCTCTACTTCAACTACTTCATTTCACAAATGAGAAACTGAGGCCCAGAGCTGTGGGAGGGACTTGCGTGGAGCTGGAGTAAGAACCCAGACTCCTGAGGCCAGCAGAGCGTCAGAGTACAGTGGGCAGGTGGGGCTGCTTAGACGTTTGAGAGCCTTTGGTTAGTTTGGGGTAACTTCTGTAAGTCCCCTCCTCCCACACGCCCTGGGAGGGAACCGAGATGGCTTAAGAACATTGGTTATATTGGAGAATATCAGAGTGGCAGGTTACGCTGATTCTCATTCACTCTGGGACTGGTTTGGGGTTCCCCAAAGCAGTTACTCTGGGGATCCAGCCTGCCAGTCCAGATAATACGGTGACAGTCAGTTCAAGAGTCCTTCCCCAGGGAAGACTGAGCAGCGCCTGTGGCACCAGGCCCCTGCCCCTGCGGAAGGGGAAAGACAGTTTCTCCCTTTTCCTCTCTGCCAAGTTTTTAAAGTGAGTCTGAGCCCCCCAGCCCTGACCCTCAGCTCCAGGTATGGGGACGAGGAATAGGGATGCCCAAAATCTTTCCTCTACTCTTTATCTCACAGGAGAGCTAAACAGAGCAAAGGAAGAGGAACGTGGGGGCAGAGTGGGGGAGATGCTGCTATGGGGGCTACAGTTTGGCGTCTGTCTCTTCCAAGGCAGGCTCTGGTCCAATGTACAGCCTCCCCAGGGAATGTGTCATAGAGACATAGGGTGTGTGGTGTAGGCGGGAAGTTATGGTTAAGAGAGCTGTGTGTGTCTGATATTTTTCTAATTAAATCCAAAAGGTGTCAGCTCCCCAGGGCAACTACAACCTGAGCCAAGGAGAGTACCTGGGTGTTGAGAAAAATCTAGGGGAGTGGAGCCCCATTCCACACACCTGGGTTAGGACTCCCTGCAAAGGTCTGGGAGCAAAGCATGAAACCCCATCTTTAGGCCCTCAACCAGGGCTCCCAATCCTCAGACCCCGCTGGGCTTGGTGAAATGCCGAGAGCTAGCCCTAAAGACCCTCCGGTCTTCTACCTCAGCCACTAACCAGCAATCTGAGGCCTCAGTTTCCTCAGAATCCCCTTAGTACGGGTGCTGGTGGGGAGTGGCAAAATAGCATCATCATTCAGGGAATAAGCCTCTCAGGGTGCGGTTATTTTTTAAAGAGGCCATGTGCTGAGGCCTGCCACCGGAAGGGTGGGAGTCGGAGAGGTTCAGACCCCCCGGGATGCTGCAGGGCCCTGATGTCTGCCCAGCTGCCTCTCCCCCAACAAATACCTTCTGAGTCAGCCCCCAACTAGAATACCTCCCTCCCCCCAAGCTGCTAAGGACAATACATCCCTTTGCCGGAGCCCAAAAGGCAGCTTGGGCCGCGTGCCTATCTGGCACTGCCCCACTGAGTGGGCCAGCCCTCTGCTCTGGGTCTTCTAAACGGAATCGGGGACTCCTGGAAGGTCTTGTGGGGCTTGGCCACCTCTAGGGGGCTGCACTGACTGGTCTGGGCAGCTTCCATCTTAGTGTGTCAGGCCTTAATTTTGGGCCACAGAAGGAGGTAGTCAGCATCAGGGACGCATGAGGGTCTAGATGAAACGTCCAGGAGAGAGGAAGGGTGGCTTAAGGAGAGAAAGGGGTTCAGCTTCTTCTGCAGCCATGGGTGAGGCTGCTACAGGGAGGAAGGTGGCACTGCCACTTCTCTGCTGCAGAAAGGTCTGTTCCTCCCATAGGCCCCCAGCTGACCACTCAACCCTCCCCCGCCCCCACGCCGAGGCTCGGCATAGGGCAACCCCCATCCACCGTCCAAGGGCAAAGGAAGAGGAACCCGGTGGCAACCCCCTACTCCGGGATGGATGAGCCAGCCACCCCTTACCTGAGGCGGCGCTGTCCTTGGTGGCCCCTCCGGCCAGCCGCTCCAGAACCCGGTTCAGAAGATGCTCCGGCCGCTCGGGGGCGCCCAGAGGGGCCCAGGGTGGGGAAGTCAGAGGCTCGCCCGGGGACAGCTCGTCTGAGGAGTATGAGGAAGGGGAGCGCAGGGGACCCCCTCCCCCGAGAGGCCCGGGCCCCGGCACCTCCTCCAGCTGCAGCCAACAGGGCCCCCCGCTGCCGAGATCCTCCGCGACCCCCGCCGGCTCTCCACCGTCCTCCTCTGGGGGCGGCTCCAGACCCGGCTCGGCGAGGGGCTCCCGGAGGAAAGCTGGGAGCAGCAGACGAGACACGCTCTGACGCCGCTGCAGCGGCCGCGGTCCCCCGGCTAGACCGCCGCCCCCGCCAGGTCCCCCACCCCCTCCAGGCCCGCCGCAGCTCCCCGGACCCCCGCCGGGACCTCCCGCCACCGTTCGCCCCGCCAGCTGTGACGTCTGCTTCTTCAGAAATTTCTCCAGCGGCTTCATGCTCCCCCCCGCCCCTTTGCTCGGGGCCGCCGGGGGACCCAGGTGTCCCAGGCACAGGCGGGGGGGGGGGGTGGGGACACGGTGCTCAGATCTGGAGGGTCACAGCGGAGGGCCGTGCCAGTCGCCGGACTGGGGGCCAGAGGTGCCCGAGGTGCGCGGGCCGGAGTCCAGTGGCCAGGGACCGGGGGAGGTGCCAGAGGGAAGGAGTGCCCGCTCTTAGTGGCCCCCCATGCCGGCTGCAGCGCACGCGGCCCGAAGGGTGGTTAGGCTGCGGGGCCGGTGCCCAAGACTCTGCGCTCCTGGGCCGGGCTGCGGCGGCAGAGCCAGCGGGCGGAGCGCAAGGCTGAGAGGACGCAGCGGCGGCGGCGGCGGCGGCGGCGGCGGCGGCTGCGCTCCCGGCCCGGAGGAAGGTGGCAGAACTGAGACCGCGCCCCCTCCTCCAGTCCCCGCCCAGTCCCCGCCCCTCCCCTAAATGGACCCGCCCCCTGGGCCGCGCCAGGCTTCAACTTGGGGCTGACCGCGAGGGAAACAGTAAGGGCTGACCGGCATTGGGTTCAGAGCAGACGCAGACATTAAGGACAAGGGTGAGGGAGTAATTTACCAATGGAGAGGGGGTTCCTGGCTCGAGGCTTACGAGGACTCTTGGTATCATTGCAAAGAACCAGGCTGAACCTTGACTCACCTACCTGTATTCAGGTGAGGCCTACAAAAATTGCTGATTGGGTGTCCATCACTCTCGATCTCGGTTGTGTGCTCTGTTGCCATACTCACTGGAATATGTGGTCTTTATCTTGCTTCTGTAAGAAGGGATGGGAAGGCCTCCGGTGCATTGGCATTGGAACTGGGGGCGGTACCCATCTGCCCTTTCTGGTAGGGCACCATAGGTGGTGAGGGCCTGGCCTGTGGGAGGCAGGTACTGGCAGGCAGGTAGGAGCCAGGTAGGGAGCAGCAGGTTGTGGCAGGTCTAATTAGGGTGAAGAGAAGAGACAGTAGGCAGGTGGAGGAGGAGACCAGGGGCACAAGGGCACCTGAGCCTACTGGCAGCAGGAGGAAGCAGAACCCTGGAGATGGGTGACAAGCTCTAGAACTGCCAACCAACACCATCAGGCATAGAGAGCCCCTCCAGAGGTGACATAACCATGGAGTGGGCAAAGTGGTACCGAATTTGCACTCCAAATAATCCTTAATCCTGATCCTATGCCCAGATCATTCTGTCCCTAAGGGTACACTGTCCCAGGAGGAGGGGTGTATAGAGACACGCGCAGTGTAAGCACATCAAGGTTAAGGTAACAAGGTGGGAGAGTAGCACCAGGCAACAGACGGGTCGAGGCTCCTTGGACAATGCCCCACCTCTGTTTACCGTGCACAGACCAGGCAGGGACAGGAATGCTAAAGGCTGGGAGTGGTGGTAGAACTGAATAGGGTGTGTATTACACATGTGTCACTGTGTGTGCTTATCTGGTCCTACGTGTACAAGAGCATGTGTTCACAGAAATAAAGCTTTGTACACCCATCTGTTTGTGGATTTGCAAAAAGGAACAGTAAAAAAAAAAGAGAGCACAATTTTGGCTAAGAAGCTAGAATAAATATCAAAGTATCAGTTTCCTGGACCCACTTTACTGGATACCCTAATATCCCTGGGGTTAAGAGGGGAAACTGGCTGGAGTGGCTTGGAGCTCCCCAGGCATTTTATGAACCAAGTAAGAAGAGGGGAGGGCTCCACTCCCAGCACATGCCACAGTTACCAGATTAAACTGGTTGCCTTGGTAACGTCCTCTCTGGGCAGGATCTGGGATTGTCGGCTAGGAAGGGGGAAGAATTGGGCAGTGTGGAGGGTGTAGGGGCTGCAAATAAAAGGGTCAAAGAGACTTCTGGAAACCGGAGTGTGGGGAAACAGGACCTCAGCACACTCCAACTACTCAAGGATGTCAGGCATAGACTAAGTTCAAGACCTTGAATCAGAGAGGAAAACCAGCATCGAGTCATGGTCCTCCTAGAACAGCAGTGGTTCTCACACCAATTGCACACTGTAATCCAGGGAAATTTTCAAAAATACTGTTCCCCAGGCCACACCTCAAATCAATTAAATCAGATCTCTGAGGTAGGGCCAAGGTTTATGGTATTTTTTAAAAGATCCCCAAGTGATTCATATAGCCAGGGTTGAAAATCACTGCCCTAGAGGGACAACCCAACCTAAGTGGGCTGCAGATGCTGGGAGACAACTTGGGGATTCTAAGTCCTTGGCTCTTCTGAGTCTCCCGTAAGGCCTGTGCACCGACCTTGTGGGGAGGATTGTTGGCAGGGCATCTACACTCCATGAAGAAATAGAGGGAGAGAGGGTGGTATGAATAACACCTGTGAGGAGACGGAGGCAAAAAACTGTGAGAGCCCAGCCCATGGACTTCTGGAAGGGGATAGGGCAGGGCTACCTAAGGCTGATCCGTCTGCCCCTTAACACTCTCGCCTTCTTTCTGCCCACTGAGAGGCAGGCCGGGAGGGCAGAGAACCTGGGGGCTTTGCTGAGCTTGAGTTTCTTCTTGCTGAGCTGGTTACCAGGGCAACAGAGAGAGCAATGGGATCTAACTGCAGGACTGGAGAATCAAGAGGCAGGGGTGAGGGGGAAATATCATGCTCATTCCTCCTGGCAGCAACGCACCCCCAAGGCTGGCTGGCATCCTTTGGATGACCCCAAGAGATCAGGCCCATAGTTACCCATCACTCTGCAGAGGAGAAGGTAAGTAAACTGACATGAGTCAAAGAGGAATTAGGGCTGAGGGTCAGAAGAGTCAATGGTTCTCTGGCTGTGGCAGCAGCACCAAAGGGTATAGGAGGGAGTCCCAACTGTCATTTTAAGATGCACCATGATGCCCATGCCCCCAGTGTACAAAGACTTGTGGGACCCAAGGACAGATGCTGCCAGCTCCACACTGAATTCAACTGCTTCCCCACATCAGGGATAGCCTTTGTAGTAAACTTCCATACCACCCAGGATCTGGAGGATCTGCAGGAGGAAATAGTCAACTCAAAGCTAGCTACCAAGTGGCCTAGGTAACTGGGAGTGTGAGCCAGAGCTGGTCTTTCAATTGCCCCTCTTCTTTACTTGTACTGATAGGAGCCTCTCTCTACACTGTGGTCCTTGATACTTCAGTGCCAGCGCAAATTTTCCTTTTCAAGAGGACAGCTAGCTATTTGCACCTTCCCCTCATCCAAGACCTGGTACAGTTGTATTGATATGTGGGGCATCACCCTGGGAAACTTACTTGCCAAGCACAAAGGAAGGCATGAGGGTAACTAGCTGTTCATGTAGGTAAGCAACATCTCACTAGATTTTCTGTCCCTTGCACTTCCAATCTAAGAGACTGCATATCCTGGTGTCTATGTGGCAATGGGGTTAAGAAAATTAATAGGGAGTACAGTCATTTGTGGCCTCATAGTGGGGGGTCTTCACCTCTCTGGGCTTCCATTTCACAATTCTGAGTTGGCTCAAGCTGGGACTGCGACTCTAGGGAATCAGGGGGTCCCCTTCCCTGCCTCCCAAATCAAGACCCATGCAAAACACTGGCAAAGGAGCCAAGTTTACATGTCTAAATTTTATTTTCTCCAAGTCACAATGCCAATCACATATGTGCACCCTTTAAAACAGTAACAAAAAAGAACAATACACATGGAGAAACTCTTGCAACAAAACACAGTGGACCAACAGAGACAACTGTCACAGTGTCTTAAGGTCTGGGAATCTGGGCATGTGGCCCACTGGCTTGAGGAGACATCTTCAGGTTTAAGGCAAAGGGAACAGCCTACAAAAGGCACAACCATCAGCCACCCTTGGAACAATCTCTTAGTTGTTTCCTCCTTGGGGGTTACAGTTTGAGTGCCTCTTTCCCCTCCCACCCCTGTGACTCAGAGTGGTTAAGCCAGCTGCTGAAGAGAAGGAACAGAATTAGTGACATTACTTGGGGAGAGACACAGCTGCCACCTTCTCCCTCAGGTTCTGTAGAAGGACAGGGACAATGGCCAAGTTACCCCTGGCAGTCACAAGTGCTGCAATAACAGGAATCTCTTCCAAAGAGGCAGCAGGGGAGTGGTTCAGTGCCATAGATAAGAAGGAAAGGAGGGAGGAGCCCTTGCCCTGAAAAGTGACTGGCGTCCTTAGGCTTTAGGCCCAGGTGTGGTACCCTCTGTCTGCAAGGACAGGAGTAATAAAACTTAGGGAAAACAAGGTAGTAACATCTAAAACACTTGTAGCAGGAAAGACACGGAGAAGAGCAATTGCAAAGGACAGGGAAGACTGCTGGCTGGGTAATATCTGCCTCTAGAGAGATGCATTGGTCCATAGCAACTGGAAGGGGTGTGGTAGAAAGGATGTAAAGAAAAGCAGAGCCCTCTAATTCCACTTACCTCAAAGACTGAGCCCTGAGGACTGTGTGAATACACACCCCTAAGGTGCAAAGGGTCTCACTCCACCCTCCCTTTCTCACTAAAGCATCTAGTTTGCCATCTCTCTCCACTGTTGAGACTTTGCCCTTAGTAGAGAAGTGAAGTCTACCAGAGTACAGAGACTGATGAAGGCCCAGAATTCTAAAAACCGAAGTCAAGAAGAAGGACTCCTACCACACACTTTGAGATCTTCTCCACAACGGGACACTCTGTGCAGACAGCTATGTTTCCATAGAGTTAGAAGAGTTAAGAGAGTCCAAGTATACAATAACAAAGGCCAACCAAAAATGAAAGGCCAGCTCTTTGTAGACTTGGTGGGGGAAGACTGGCTGGGAAGGTCTCAATTATCTGGGATGCAGGGAAGAGCCAAAAGGGAACCCAGAGAAGCTAGCAAACCAGAGAATGAACTTGTTTCATTTAAAGGCAGAGAGAGAGAAGGGGGCGGGGGGGGGTGTGTGTGTGTTAAAGGAATATTAATTTAAGAATAGCAAGCCAGGCTTTAAAAACGAACATCTTAGAAAACAAAACAGGATGGAGCTTCCCTGGGAGCAGCAGATGCTTGAATTTCCCAGGAGAAAGTGAAGAAGAGCAAAAGATGTGGGCTCCTAGATGTAGACTCAGAAGCCTGGGCTGTCTGGATCTCTGCTCCTCTGAACACAGCCAAGTCAAAGAAAGACTGAAAACGGGAGGAAGTCCACTTGCTTCTCCCTTTCTCCAACAGAGCCTACCCTCAGAGGAAGGCAGGGGTTCCCCCCATTCAGCTGCGTGCTGGTAGGAGCCATCCTATATCTTCGAAGCCCTCCTGGTAGTAGACAGCCAGTTGTTTTCTATCCTGGGTTCTCACCTCTGCTGTCCTGACAGGGGTGAGAAAAAGGGAAGAACCACCAAAGTGTTAGTGGACCTTTTGGGTATTTATAAGCTATTTCCAAAAAGCCACATTTCTAAATAATGTATATTAAAGTAATATCCCTAAAACAAAACAAAACAATAAAACCCCCATGGTCTTTCTCCTCCATGACCTTTAGAATTAGCTCTGCTGTAACACCTCAAATTTAGATTTCCCCTTTCCTTAATAAGGAATGCCCTCCTGCATTTTTTCCTTCCAGCTTCCCAAATAAAATGCTACCAAATTAACAGTGGTTTTTACTCAACCCTGCTCAGTGCATTCATAAAACAAAGAAACTGGCAAATTCTGGGACTCCTCTAAGCCTCCCCCTGAGATATCCCATGATTACAACTTGGAGCACTAATTAGGTGACTGTTCAGCAAGTAAGCATAAGCATTAGTTTTAAGAATGTTCTGAGTCATATTAAGTTGTACACTTACTTTTATATGATGTTAGATTTAAAATATTCAGAAATTCATATTAACTGGAACCCCTGCTTACAACCTGAAATAAAGTTGGAATTTGTTATCAGGTCATTATTATTAAAAAAAAAAAAAAAGACCATTTTCCATAGAAACACACCCAGAAAAGGAGAGAAATCTGAAGAAAAGGAAAGCCCACTGAGGTCGGATGTGCCCTAAACATCCCTTGTTTAGAGCTGCTTCCCTAGGAGCTCTCATACCTCAGGTGGTGGGGGCTTGATGGTGACTGGCTGGGGAGTCCTCCGGGGTGGGGAGGGCTTTGGCTGCACCTGCTGCTGGGCGGGGTTATAGTAGGTCACTCCTCCATATACCTGTGATGGGGCCTGGGACCCCAATAAGCAAGGAGAAGAAAAAGGAATTAATTCATCCAAACTATGATAAACAGGAAACATTATTCAGGCACAAAAATAAGAGCATTGAGGAATTTATAATTTTTTAAATCTCTAAGCTGCCCCCCTTTAAAATAATTATTCATTTCTGCCTTAATATGTCCTAATAGGGTTCTTACTTCTTCAAAGTACTACCCAGCTTTCTCTAATTCCTACCATCAGCTGACAAATGGAAGAAACTGAGCTCAGTGGTGACACTCCAGATACCACATGGTGTCAACCTTCTGGGAGTTAAACAGTACAGGGAGGGGTAGGGCTGGTAAGTAGAATACAACTTCATTATGCAGTTGAATAAACAGCAGACATGCGCACCTAAGACATACTAAAATACTTGAATGAAACACCATTAAAGAAACGGAAGAGAATAAACAGATGATGGGCATCACATAAGCTGCATTTCTAGCTCCTGACCACCAAGAGGCGTCCTGACACCACATGCAAATCAGTGGCATTGAAATGTTCTCTCCAATTCCTTGAGCATTCTCCTCATACTATATTCCTGTCTGATTTAAAGGATGTGTACTTAGGAAAATCTCATTAGCCATCTCACCTGTGTGTTAGGATATAGATGAGGCGGTGGGGGGGGAGGCAGTGCCCCTGGAGCATAAGGGTAACTGGGATTACCAAAGTTCATGACGCCTGGAGCAGAAAAGTAGGTAGGAGCAAGCAACTGCTGAGGTGGTGGCTGTCCTGGAGCCATGGACACTGGTGGGGGATAGAGGCCTGGATTGGGCAGAGGTGCCGGTGTCTGGTGGGGATGTAAACCTGGACAATAAGAAAACAAAAACTGAAATAAAAGATAACACCATTTCCATGGGATGGCCTGGCTGAACTGCTCACCACAAACTGCTCAGGATGGAAGTCCTCAGGATGGACCCAAGAGGAGTTTGTTGCCCAAGCAGCCGAAGTGGCCAGCTTCATTAGCAAGCAGCACAGAGCTCAAGAGGATGGGGTTTGTGAAGCCCCCAACACATATCCTCACGTACTGGAAGCATACAAGCAGAGGCGCAAAGCTTACCTGGGTGGGGAAGGTGCATTTCTGGCTGCACAATCATGCCCTGAGGAGGCAGTGGGGCAGGGCTGTCACCATGGGTATAGATTGGTCCCTGGAACTGCACTGTAAGATATCACATTGGGACTCTCATAAACCCTCACTCTTCACATCACATGGACAAGCCTCCTTGACCCCCAAGCCCTTTGAAAAGATGTTCTCATTTCCATGTGAAGAAAACAGCAACCAGAGAATGTTTGTTAACCACAAGGAGAGGTCAGAAGGGAAATTCAGGAGGCAGGAGGCTGGTCTCTTAGTTCACTTCACCCTGCCAAGAAAGATACTCCAACAATAAAAATAAACTCACATGGATCATAGTAATGTCCCTCCATGATACTGATGTGCACAGGAGGGGCAGGGGGCTCCGGCACAGGTCTTTGCCGTTGAGATGAATAGCGTTTGGCTCGCCCACCCTGGACACCCTGAAATAAAGAAAGAGGTCTGAGCAAGAAGACTTCCAAAAGGCTGACTCTTGTATCATGTCCCACCCTCCTTTAGGTACTGCAAAACACTTACTTGGTACATGGCAGTGTTAAAAAAAAGTATTTGCAAAAAGAATTGAAAAACCAATGAAAAAGCATCAAGATCTAAACCCAAACCCTGTACCCTACATTTCGGGAGACCCAAATTAAAAGGGAAACATGCGAAAACTGACTTAGTTTAAACAGTGAATGAGCTGTGACATGCAACCCCCTGCATGTGCCCCTTTCCCCCTTCTGTACCATTTCTTCCATCCGGTTAAACTGAGGTGGAGGTCCTGCTCCCATGTGTATGTGGTTGGGCATACCTGTAATACACCAAAAAAGTCACTGCTGCAGAGCAGACAGATGTGAATGGGACTCAAGATACCATCAAGAAAGTGACAGGCTGAAGAATCCCAACATGGGGAATGGCTTTCTTCCTTTAAACTAACAAAATTCCTTTTAAACTATCTCTGCTTCCTGTCAACTCCAGCATTTGGAAATTTGCCCCCATTGCCTGCCACCTTAATACAGCAATAAAACCTCTGAACATGAAAAAAAAATTACTTCAGTAATGCAATTCAGAAAATGCAAGTTCAAAATTTTCCCATCAAGTATTTCCCTGAACAGAATCCCTGGGAGGTTATAATTAGCATATTACATTATCAAACATCTTGAAAAATCTCAGCCCTGAAGTCTCTGAGCAACAACTAGAGAGGGGAGGATGTTCTAAATCTACCTGATTATTCCTGGCCACAGAGGTCTGGGCTAGAAGTATAGGAAGAGATTCCCCTCTGGCTGAAGATGACTCAGGACAAAAGGGAATGTTCTAGAGACTGTCTTCCAATGGTAATAAGGCATTGGTAGGAGAGTGTACTCCTCTATCCAAAGATCAACTCCAGGTCCAGTTTAGGCTACCCTGGTTTTCGGTGTTCAAAAATTACGCACACCAGATAAGAATGCAGAAATTGCCAGTCCAAATGAGGATTTCCAATCTTTGAGTTCGATTTAGATTTCAGAAACTAAGGAAAAGATCCTCTAATCTATCTGACTGGAGGAAGAAAAAAAGGATAGGGGAGAGGGGTGGTAGATAGGTCCTAGTCACTAGCACTATGTTGTCCAACAGGATATCCACTAGCCACATGTGGTTATTTAAATTTCAATTAATTAAAATTAAAACTTCAGTTTCTCAGTCACTCTGGCCATATTACAAGTATTCAAAAGCACCATCAGGACAGAAAGTTCTACTGGGCAGCCTGGCTCTAGAAGACTGAGGAAATTAGAGAGGCTTTCCTTTCAAAAAGATTAGGAGATACTCATCCAAATTCAAATGCAGTTTCTGCCTTGAAACATTTAACCATTAGTTCAAATAATAAGAACACTGCCTTCTTCCACTTTTTCTACAGCGACTGGTAACGGATTCTGTACTCAGGAGCTCAGTACTGATGACTGATCAGTTAATAGTAAGCAAAGTAGTGGGGTAGTCTTGTGCAATAGATAAAACTGCTCTGAGGTTTTTGAATGAATATACCTATGAATCCATCTGTTTCTTGCAGTTAATGAAGATATTGTCAGACACCACACCTCTGAGAGACATAAGTCCCATGCCCCTAAGTCCAATGATACAAAGGGGAAAAAGCGAGTCACTATCCCTAAGGTACCTACTCCGAAGCTCACGTGATTGCAGAAATGAAGGCTGCCCTGGGCTCCAATTCTGTTCTGTTATATTTAGTTGTGCCACATCTTGTTCAAGTCCACCTGTAGTAGAATCCACTGGAGCCTCCCAGTTCCCAGTCTTAGCAGGTGGAGGAGGCGTAGTTTCTGGGACTGGAGGTGCTGGGGTCAGCCCTTCAGGTGGAGGGGGCACCTCCTCTGCAACCTTGACTGCATCTCCAGCTTTGACCCTGGTTCTTCTTGCCCGGGAATAGGATTTCTTCTCAATAGGCCTGTCAGGAGCTGGTGGTGCAGTGTCAGGAGCAGGATTTGGTATCTCTGGGGCTGCCTCTTCCTTCTCAGGACTACCAAGCACTTGAGCATCTGCTTCTGGAGATGGATCCCTTACTGGAGTCTGCTCCAGGCGCCGTGACCGGTAACTAGTCTCATGTTTAACAGTCTCACCAGACCTGCCAGCATGCTGCCCGCCAGCTTCCATAGGCCTAAAACCAGCACAACCTTCCTTGAAGCCTCCAGATCGAGAGTAATTCCTGGCAGCAGACATGCGGCCAGTACCTACAGCATTCCTGTTGATAAATGTCCTTGGTGGTAAGGTGCCCCCAGGACCCTGGTGGCGATGGGACTTATTTGGCCGCTCCCCAATCCAGTTTGGATCTCTTTGTGGAGGACTCCCAAACCTGAACAAATGGAACAGAGAAATAACAAAAGGGACCACTAGAGACATAAACTGAGGGTCAGGGAGACTTCCTATATTCCTCACCCAATTACGGGCCAGAATAGCATTTTTTTTTTTTTTTTTAATAATAGTGTTTATTTATTTTTACTTGTTGACAGTTTGCTTTATTTATGGCTGTGTCGGGTCCTCGTTTCTGTGCGAGGGCTTTCTCTAGTTGTGGCAAGCGGGGGCCACTCTTCATCGCGGTGCGCGGGCCTCTCACTATCGTGGCCCCTCTTATTGCAGAGCACAGGCTCAGTAACTGTGGCTCACGGGCCCAGTTGCTCCGCGGCATGTGGGATCTTCCCAGACCAGGGCTGCGAACCCGTGTCCCCTGCATTGGCAGGCAGATTCTCAACCACTGCGCCACCAGGGAAGCCCCCAGAATAGCATTTTAAAAAGCAGAGACCTGGGCTTCCCTGGTGGCGCAGTGGTTGAGAGTCCGCCTGCCGATGCAGGGGACACAAGTTCGTGCCCCAGTCCGGGAAGATCCCACATGCCGCGAAACGGCTGGGCCTGTGAGCCATGGCCGCTGAGCCTGCGCTTCCGGAGCGTGTGCTCCGCAATGGGAGAGGCCACAACAGTGAGAGGCCCGCGTACCGCAAAAAAAAAAAAAGCAAGAAAAAAAAGCAGAGATTTTCTCCTGTAAATATCAATAGTGTAGGCTCCAAAATTTCCTCACCTGGGTTTCCGAATTCTTCGGGGTTTGATGTCATCAGGATTGTGAGCTGAGCGGATATCATAGCCATAAAGAGCAATGAGCTCCTGTCGGGACTTTGGAGCCTGTTCATCTTCCCGAAACTTGTCATGCTCCCAGCGACCCTCATCCTTCCACAGCTTTCGTTGACGTCCCTTGGGTCTGGTTGAAACCAGGGAAAAGTGTCTTAGGTTGGCAGATTCTGCCAAGTAAAGATGTTCATGGGGCTTCCCTGGTGGCACAGTGGGTGAGAGTCTGCCTGCCGATGCAGGGGACACGGGTTCGTGCCCCAGTCCAGGAAGATCCCACATGCCGCGGAGCGGCTGGGCCCGTGAGCCATGGCCGCTGAGCCTCACGTCCGGAGCCTGCGCTCCGCAACGGGAGAGGCCACAATAGTGACAGGCCCGCATACCGCAAAAAAAAAAAAAAAAAAAAAAGATGTTCATGAAATAAACAGGGTTGGGCAGGGAAACAGTAGGAACTCAGGTATTCTCTCCATCTTTCCCAACAGGCTATACAAAACAGGCCTTCCAAAAGCAAGAGTGAATCACAGCACCTCAGGGCCTGCTGGGCTCAAATGTAACAGGAATAGAAATGAGGAGAGACTTCACTTCAAACTACTCAGCACTCTGGAAACATCTCTCTCCTATAAGGCCACCTATGCAAGTATTTCAAATCCCAGAGGTTTTGAGCCTCAGATTAAAGAAGGCAGTGGAAGTGTGGCTCTGGATCCCAGCTCCTCCACCAAGAGTTACTAAATATTCTAAGCCTTACTTTCCTCATTTGTACAAGAGGGATAATCACAGTACTTACCTTAAAATGTTGTGAACAGTAAATGAGATAATACAAGTAAAATACTCAGCAAAGTGCCTGGCATATATTTCAATAGTAAGCACTAAATACATACTAACATACTACAGAGCAGTGGCAAGTGGCTGTTACCTGACTTCCTCCTCCTGAGTCTGCCCTCGAAGATCATGCTCAAAAAAGAGCCCTTTCCGGGGTATGTATGCTGGGTTCTTCCGATCTTCATCATCATCCAAATGCTTAGGGCCATTTTTACCAACTTTGTTCTCCACAGGCTCTGTGCTCTCCTATCGGACAGATAAAGGACTCCTTACTCACTCCAAAGTTAAGAGCTCCTATTCCAGAACCCAAATGGAGGCCTTTGGTGGGTACTAACCTGTCCATCCCCACTTTGCCTCTCTCCAGTCACAGTGCCTTTGGTATCAGGCTTTTCTTCCCCCTTCTCGTCTTTTGCTGAAGAATTAGCAGCATCATTGGCTTCTGATTTCAGCTCCACTTTGGAGTTTTCCTCTTCACTGTACTCCCCTTCATCACCCTGAAAAAAGTTTCCCTGTCAGCTGTGGAGATAAGATCTGAATGGTGTATTTTAAATTTTTCCATTTTTTTAAAAAATTTTCCATTCTTTAGGAAAACATTTTCTAACGAATTAAAAGCAAACACATCAATATTCTTACTAAAATTTCTAGAGAACAGAAACATTGTTAAAAAAATTAAAAGCACATTAAAAATATATATATACAGGGAATTCCCCGGCGGTCCAGTGGTTAGGACTCCATGCTCATGCTTTCACTGCCAAGGGCCTGGGTTCAATCCCTGGTCAGGGAACTGAGATCCCACAAGCCGTGCAGTGTGGCCAATATATATATGTATGTTTATATAGATTCCTGTAAGTTTTCCAGGAAGAAATGCAAGGGTCTGTTAACAGCAGCAGCCTCTTTCATTCACTAAGCTTATTGTGATAATCATTCATGATGTCAAATCATGCTGTACGCCTTCAACTTACACAGTGCTATATGTCAATTATACCTTAATAAAACTGGGAGAAAAAAAACCCAAAAACCAAAAACAGTGGCAGCCTCTGGGGAAGAAGCCCAGGGGATATGGATGGGAGGCCTTAAGTGTCTAGCATACAGAAGGAGCTTTATCTTTGTTGATAATTTCTCTCCCTCTCAATGAATCGTCTCTTTAAACATGCAGTGCCTGATAACTACACTCTAACTCAAGCTGTTAATTCTCTCATCTCAAAATGGCTTAGAACAGAGATTCCCAACCTTTTAGATTATATGAACCCCTTTTTAGAATCTAAAATTTTCATGGATCCCCATGAGACAATAGCTCAGTATAGTATCCACAAATTGAGAAAACATGTAATGACAAACAACTGCTATACATTCAATAATACTTTTAAATACATTTATATTTTATTAATTCATATATATATTCAATAATAGTAGTACATAAAGGTGGGAGATGTCGATTTGGTCTACAGATAATGAGAACACAGCTAGTGAATTTGCAACCCTTTATAATAACTCCATGATTTCCCAAGGCACTATTACTCTCAAGTTGGGAAATAGTGGCTTACATTTTTTATGTCTATGATATAAATACTAAATTTTCTGTAGCGTGAGAGCCCCTTAGCAACAACTCTGTCCAGAATAAAATTATAAAATTATGACTTGGAAAACATTAGAAGGACTTGTACAATCACTGCACCTGAGAAATGAAAAAAATTAAAGCCCAAATGCTCTCTCTCCTCTCCACTTTCTTCCCTCTCTTAGCACAGCAAGATTGGATAATCCAATCAATTATACTTCAATTAAAAAAACAAACAAACAAACAGGGGCTTCCCTGGTGGCGCAGTGGTTGAGAGTCCGCCTGCCGATGCAGGGGACACGGGTTCGTGCCCCGGTCCAGGAAGATCCCACATGCTGCGGAGCGGCTGTGCCCATGAGCCATGGCCGCTGAGCCATGTGGCTGGGAGAGGCCGCAACAGTGAGAGGCCCGCATACCGCAAAAAACAAAAAAACAAAAAAACAACTGGACAATCCTGCTTGTGACATAGAAGTGTTAGGTCTGCCCATACAAAGAAGGGTCCCTTAGGCCATCCTTTAAATAGGGGCCACTAGAAAGGGTTAGGCGATAGAGGTGTAGCTAGTTCTAGGTAGGGAAAGGGAGCAGCTAAGGCTCCTGCTAAGGGGGCTGGCTTTAGACTAAAGTTACTCTCATATCCTTGTCATTCCAAGATTTGGACCTAAGGAGGCAGGGCTATAGGCCAGGGGAGGTAGGTTTAGAGACCTATGAGGACACAAAGAAATGGATTCAAGGGAAGGTAGTTTAGTCCCCACTGCTGGGTTAACATGTAAGGGTATCAATATACCTCTGCCCCTCTGGTATATTCATGTACACTGGTCTCTTATTCTCCTACTGGGTCTGACACTCAATCTGTACCAGACCCTCTCCTGACTCCAGGTCCAGGATGGCCTCAGGAATCTGATCAAAGATACTCACTGAGACTCCTGATGAAACAAGAAGCTCTCAAGTTCTAAGTTTTTGACCTTTTTTCAAATAGGGCTAAGATTGCTGACTGGCCCAGACTAGTCAGTTAATTCCCCTTCCCCTTTATTCCCTGCTCAGCATCAGGGCATTTCTGCCTCTAAGTGTTTTGGGTTAGGAGTCCCAGGAAGGTGACACTGCTATGAAACCACAGAGTTCAGGGAGACTGCTTGACCACACCCACACTATGAGAACCACACCTTTACCTACAGCTTTTTAACAACCGAGTACCCTTGATTCTTCCCATTTCTCCTCAATCACAAGAAGTTTTCTCTCCTCTTGAGCTGGGAATAGGTGGGTGGTAATCATTCAGTTCTTTCCTTGGTCCTATGTTCCCTGCAGGTTCTGTAGCAGAAATTGCAAGAATCTTGCTTGGGGGACCTCCCTGGTGGTCTAGTGGCTAAGACTCCACATTCCCAATGCAGGGGGCCCAGGTTCGAATCCTGGTCAGGGAACTAGATCCCACATGCCACAACTAAGACCTGGTGCAGCAAATAAATAAATATTAAAATAATAATAATAATAAAGATTTCATCTTTAAAAAAAAAATGTCTTCCTTGGTGTGTATGTGACCTTAATTCACTACTCCCCCCCCCCCCCGCCCCAACACTAACTAAATTCAAACACCTTAAAATAGTATCAGCATGATTAATGAGAGAACTTTGTTTTACGCTCTATCCCCTCTTAGTCTGTGGTGGAATGCCAAATGAGGCAACTCTTTTATTCCAAATGAGAAACTAATTTTGTTTCCAGGGCAGGACAGAAAGATACAAATAGCACAGTGCTGAGGAGACTCCAAATTAGCATCAAAGTCTGGTGTAATGGAAGCCAAGGTGCTACCCTAGAGTCAAGCTTCTTCAGCTATGGGCTGACATCAAAACCCTTTACCCTACTGCTGACTCTCCCATTCAGTGAACACCCTTCCCAACCCTAAAGCCTAGCTTTCTACTGAAGCAAATGCTTCCCTGGCAGAATTCTCATGCAAAGGTTTTAGCTCATTTTTTCATTCCCCACATATTTCAGAGTAAGAGGTCGACCTGGTATCTTCCTCATTCTCAATGTCTCTTCCAGATCTAACTCCTCTGCCTCATTTAAAAATTTTTTTAATTTTTATTGTTTTTAATTTATTACTTATTGAAGAATAGTTGAATTATAATGTGCTAATTACTGCTGCACAGCAAAGTGACTCAGTCATACATATATAAACATTCTTTTTCCTATCCTTTTCCATTGTGGTTTATCACAGGATACTGAATATAGTTCCCTGTGCTATACAGTAAGATCTTGTTGTTTATCCATTCTATATATACCAGTTTGTATGTGCTAATCCCAACTCCACCTCATTTTAAACTGCTGTTTCTCTGAGGCTCCTATCACCTAGCTATACCCTGCTTCTCGAAGGTTAGGATTACACCACTTCACTTTTATGAAAGACCTACAGTAGCACTTGTTTTCACAAACTGAAAGAAACTTGAAGATAATTTTTGTTTTAAGAAAAAAGGCAAAAGTGAAAATTGTACTCAGTGTTTTGTTTTGCAGTGAGCTGTCATACTGGCAGCTCCACACCCCAAGCAGAAATAGTGGCACCACCAAGCTCCTGCCCTGGGAACTACACTCAGCCTCTCAGCATCAAGCTACCACAGCTTTGAACTGTGTCTGTGAGCATCCGTGCTTTATGTCGATTTATTCTGTGCATCCCTTGGCAAGATGTGTCCTAAGGTAATTGCTTCTTTGCTTTAAGCCATTTCAGCTCACAGGGACGCTCTATCAGACCAAGGGGGAAACCTGTACCTCTATGCCTCTGCCTGGGTCCACCTTGTCATTAATTTGAAGACTATGGCAAGAAGCTCACAGTTTTCACCTCCACTTTGGTCATCCACTTCCACATACACACTTCAGTCTTACCTGGAACTGCTATATACATTTTCTTTTTTTTTAAGTAAACCTGATCTACTTTTAAAAATCTTAAATTTAAACACCTCAGACTTTGATCAAAACTGCCACATGGGGGACTTCCTTGGTGGCGCGGTGGTTAAGCATCTGCCTGCCAATGCAGGGGGCACGGGTTCGAGCCCTGGTCTGGGAAGATCCCACATGCCCTGGAGCAACTAAGCCCGTGTGCCACAACTACTGAGCCTGCACTCTAGAGCCCACAAGCCACAACCACTGAGCCCACGAGCCACAACTACTGAAGCCCATGTGCCTAGAGCCCGTGCTCCGCAACAAGAGAAGCCACCACAATGAGAAGCCCACGCACCGCAACAAAGAGCAGCCTGCACTCCCCGCAACTAGAGAAAGCCCGCGGGCAGCAACAAACACCCAACGCAGCCAAATATATATATATAAATAAATAAATTTATTAAAAAAAAAGCCACATGGAAAAGAATGAAGTTAGACTCTTACCTCACCCCTTATACAAAAATTAATTCAAAATGGATCAAAGAGCTAAAATATAAGAGCCAAAACTATAAAATTCTTAGAAGAAATCATGACTTAGCATTTGGCATGGATTCAGCAAAGGCTTCTTTGATATGACACCAAACACACAAGCAACAAAAGAAAAAACAGATATATTGGACTTCTTCAACATTGAAACCTTACACCATCAAGAAAGTGAAAAGACAACACACAGAATGGGAAAAAGTATTTGTAAATCATATATCTGATAAGAAACTTATATCTAGAATATATAAAGAACTCTTACAACTCAATGATAAAAAAAACACCCAATTAAAAAAAGGACAAGGTATCTGAATAGCCACTTCTTCTAGGAAGATACACGAATAGCCAATAAACACAAGAAAAAATGCTCAACATCATTACTCATCAGGGAAATACAAATCAAAATGAGATACCGTTTCATACCTACTAGGATGGCTGGAATCAAAAAATCAAGACAATAATAAGTGCTGTTGAGAATGTGGAGAAACTGGAATTCCCATACATTGCTGCTGAGAATAGTAAAATGGTGCAGCTGCTTTCGAAAACAGTTTTGACAATTCCTCAAACAATTAAACAGTTACCACATGACTCAGCAACTCCACTCCTAGGTACACAACCAAGAGAAATGCAAACATACAACCACACAAAAACTTGTACACTAATATTTACAGCAGCATTATTCGTAATAACAAAAAAACAGAAACTCAAGTGTCCATCAATGGATGAATGGATAAACAAAATGTGGTATATGCATACAACGTAGTATTATTCAGCCATAAAAAGAAATGAAGTACAGGGGACTTCCCTGGTGGTCCAGTGGTAAAAAATCTGCCTTCTAATGCAGGGGACATGGGTTTGATTCCTGGTCAGGGAACTAAGATCCCACATACCACAGGGCAACTAAGCCGGCGCGCCACAACTACTGAGCTCACGCGCCTCAACAAGAGTGCCTGTGTGCCACAAACTACGGAGCCCACATGCCCCAACTAGAGAGAAAATCTGCACACCACAACTAGAGAGAAGCCCGCACACTGCAAAGAAAAATCCCACATGCCTCAACGGAGACCCTGCATGCCGCAACTAACAGCTTGGATGAAAACCTTGGAAACATTATGCTAAGTGAAAGAAGCCAGTATATTATATTATGTTGCCATATAATATATGATTCCATTCATATAGAAGGCCAGAATAGGGAAATCTCTAGACACAGAAAGTATATTTGTGGTTGCTTAGGGCTGGAGCGAATAAGGATGGAGGAACTGTGGGGGGGCAAGTGACAGCTAAAGGGTACAGAATTTCTTTTTTTCTTTTTAAGATTTTTTTGATGTGGACCATATATGTATATTTTAAATTAATTTATTTTTTGGCTGCGTTGGGTCTTTGTTGCTGCACGTGGGCTTTCTCTGTGGCAAGTAAGGGCTACTCTTCATTGCAGTGCGCAGGCTTCTCATTGTGGTGGCTTCTCTTGGTCAGCACAGGCTCTAGGTGCATGGGCTTCAGTAGTTGAGGCACGCAGGCTCAGTAGTTGTGGCTCGCAGGCTCTAGAGCGCAGGCTCAGTAGTTGTGGCACACGGGCTTAGCTGGTCCGTGGCATGTGGGATCTTCCCGGACCAGGGATCAAACCCACGTCCCCTGCATTGGTAGACGGATTCTTAACCACTGCACCACTAGGGAAGTCCCCAGAATTTCCTTTTGAAGTGATGAAAATGTTCTGAAACTGACGGCGGTAATGGTCACGCATACCTGTATATACTAAAAACTGTAGAACTGTACACTTTAAAGGGGTAAGTTGAATGGCACATAAATTATATTTCAATAAAGCTGTTAAAAAAAAAAAAACGAAAACCCGCCTGTTATTCCTGTTCTTCCCCAGTTACTCCTTTACTCTCTAGTCTCCAATTTCTTACGTCATCCACTCCCTTGACATTTCTACCTTTTCCCTACCGATCAGTCCTTTCCCACATTCACTTTCCTCTCTCAACTCTGTGACTCCTTCATTTCAATCACTACTAGTAATTCCCTCAAGTCCCCTACTCCCATGTGCCCAAGACTGGATCAACTATCTTTTTCTAAGCTTACAACCAGACTTCTGATCATCACTAAAGGGAGTTAAAAAAAAAAAAATCATACAACTTCACCCATCAGTGCCACCTCCAACCTCAACTACTCAAACTTCCTTTAGTCTCACAATTCCTACACTGCCCTTCCACCAACAACCATTCTTTACGTTTTTCCTTCTACTTCACAAGGAAAACAAAACAAAGGGCACACCAGCTTCCTCCCCATATACCTTTGCTTCCCACTTCTCTATAATTACAATGGAAGATGTTTCCTATTTCTTCTCATGTACTCAGTCAAGGACACCAATACACGCATTACCTATCCCCTCCCTTTTCTCTCCCTTTCTACTGATTTCTTCACCCTTTAGCCATACTTTATTCTCCAACTTAAAAAATAACACCAAACCCTCTCTTGACGTTACAGCCTTCTTTCCAGCTACCAGCTCTCTAGCCTCCCCTTCATAGGCTAATTTCTTTAAAAAATTTTCTTGGGAAAAAAAAAAAAATTTTCTTGGAGGATTCTGCGAAAATGGCAGCAGCATAGTTTTTGATCTCTTCAAATCTCCACATGAAATGGGAGCAAGATCAAAACCCTCTGGATAACATTTACAACAAAACTAGGTTACAAGCTATCCCCCAGGACCCAAAATATAAGCACATAAGAGCAAAGCATCAACAGCCACAAGACATGCATCAGATTGGTATCAGTGCTGGAAAAAGCAGAGAGCACTAAATGGACCTGAAAACAGAAGAACCCTGAACTAGTCAATAGAAAGCAAAACTGAGAATAACAGTTGAAACCAGAAGGGGTTTTACTGTCTCCAATAGAATGTGTTTAAGGGTCCTGCAGTAAGAAGGTCTGAAAGGGTTAGAGCAGTCTAACCCTTCTGAAATCTCAAAACCAATCTAGCTGCCAGGGCTCCCCTCTAGGAGAGTAACACACTGAAGATAAAACTGTTGAGAAGGGAATCAAATTCAGCAGAAGAGGGATAAAAGGAATGAAGGAAAGAGAAGGTCCAAAACAAGTTAGAGAAGGAAACAAAAGCAGAAAATCTCAGAAAGTAAGCCATCATATATATATTTTTTAACACTACAGAAAAACAACTGAAGAGGGAGCTCTATGAAGTTAGAAAAAGTTACTCTGAGCCGTACTTCCTTCGAAAAGATCAGGAAAACTAATTTTTAAAATCAACAAAGGAAAAATACAGAGATCAAATCCCACATAAACTTGCTATGAGAAAAAAAAAACGTAGAATAGCATTCCTACAATGAAAGCATGCCAAAAAGACATGCATATCATATCAAAATTGTAACTTCTATTTCAAAATGAGCAAAAAAGACATTAATATTATATAAGGCATGAAAGAACATCAGTCAGAATTAGAAAAATCCAAAAATGAAATGAAAGAACTCATTCATTCAAAGGGAGATATTAGAAATTAAAAAAAAAATTCATTTCAAATACAAAGTCTAAAACTAGAAGGAACACAAACAACACAAACACAACAATAATGCCTTATGAGAAATTAAAAGTGAAAAGGAAGAAAATATTTAAAAATCAACAGAAAATGAAGAAACAGATATAAAGGATTACAGAAGAAGGGTCAAACACTGAAGACAGGAAAAGAATATTGGGATAGAAGTTCCATGACATACTGTAGAGCACATCTCATACCTATGAACACTGATCCAGAATGACCAACTCCAGGACAAATTCTAATAAATTTATTGGACTTAAAGAAAACATACTGGGAATATCTAGACAAAAATAGCAAGTGACTTATAAGGGAAAGAAAATCAGGTGTTCACCAGTCAGTCCGGTGCAAGATAAAAGCTCTGGGTCACACTGGTATTTTTCCAAGGGTATCATGGAAAGACAATTTGCAAGAAATACAAAGGACAGAGAGAGCATGCTGAGTTGTACTATGAATGAGTGACCATCAAAATCTTTTCAATGGATACACTGTAAAGAAAAGAAAGGGATGAAAAACTAAACTGCAGACTAAGAGATAGATCAAAATTTTAAAAATAGGCAAGACTAAAGTGTAGCATCTAGGTATATACAGTTAGTAATCAACAAGAAATTCAAGCAAGTAACATTACAATGAAAGGCAAGATATCAAGTCTACTTCTCTAATCTAGACAAGTGCTGTCCAACAGATCTTTCTGGGATGATGGAAATGTTTTTATTTATGCACATGTGGCTACTTAAAATGTAGCTACTGCAACTGAGGAGCTGAACTTTTCAGTTTAATTAATTTAAATAGCCACATTTGGCTGGTGACTACCCTATCAGACAGAACAGAACTACACCTCTCTCTTAAATTTCAGACAATATATACTAGATATTGCCACATCAAAGTCCCACATGTTCCTCAATCTCAAAACAACCAAAACTTAACCCAACACTGTCCTTCCTGAAATCTCCTCCCACTGTGGTCTGTTTCTTAGTGAATAACACCATTCATCAACCTGGGAATCCCTTTGACTCCTCCTTAATTCAGGCTCCACATTCAATCAATCAAGAAGTTCTGTTAGTATCACCAAAATATCTCTCAAATCTATGTCTTGCTAGTGCCACTGCCATGTCCCTTCTTTAGGGCACCATCATGCTCCTTGGACTATCCTAATAACCTTTTAACAGCTCTGTCTCCAGTCTTGCCTCATCCACAATGCATCCTCCACACTTAAGCCTCCAACAGCCTTTCTTTCTTTGCTGTTAGAGTAACATCCAAACTCATTTATAAACAGAATGGTAAACTCCTATAAAGTCACAAGCACCAAACCTCACTGAACACTCCATACTGCCTGGCAGTCTTTCTGATGTTTCTGTTCTCTAGTGACAACTGCAAACATTCCTCACTCCAAAACCTCTTATCTCCTTTTTACTCTTTGCAGATAACTTTACCATTGACTTCAAAGAAAATAAATCATCTCATCAATCACCACATTCTGTCAATTCCATAGCCTAAATAACTGTCAGTGCTGTCCACTTCTATTTTCACTGCCACCACTCCACTCCATGCCACACTTACTACTTTCCTAGACTTCCACAGTAGCTTTCTTAACTAGCTTTGCTGTCTCTAGTCTTGCTCCCTTCAGATCAACTCTCCCCACTGCACACAAAATAATGGTTATAAAAATAATAATTCTAAAATATTACTGTGCCTCAACCTGGGATCTTGTTAACATACAAATGTCTGAGTCTTCCCTCCATCTGCAAGATTGTTTCAGTAGGATTATTTCATGTAGGTGTTCCCTGGATCTGACAAACACTGCTTTAAAATTTAAGTCTAATTCATAACCTGTATCACACTCTTGTTTAAAACCCTGGTACACTTTTTTACTTCCTTAGAATAAAATCCAAATAGTTTTCAACCTGGCTTATAAAGTACTTTAAAATTTGGACTGAGATTCATCCTTACCACCAGTCATACTAAACCTTTCATATCCTCCAACTCACCATGGAGTCCATCCCTTCTAGACCTTCTTTCCACACTGTTCCCTCTGCTTAGAAAATTCTACCTGGCTAACTCCTACTCACCCTTCAGGTCTCTATTTGAACATTCGCTCCTGTAAACATTTCCAAACACCCTAAACCCAGTTAGTTGTTCCTGCTATGTGCTCCCAAAGCACCATATGCTTCCAATAACATGGCATTTACCAAACATTATTGTAATTACTTAGTTAACTGTCTATATTTTCCCCCCTGACCTGGAATGTACTGCTAAGTTCCATGAGGGCAGAACCATGCCTGTCTTTTATTCCAGTGCCTAGTACAGCTCCTGGCTCTGAGCAGGCACTTAATAAAGAGAAGGAACAAGTAATCCCTGCATGATCTGGCCCCTACTCACTAATATGCCCTTATTTCTTGTATCCATCCTGTCCCGACAATGTTTCAGCCACACCAAACTACTTTCAAGTTTCCAAATATTTAATCTTCTCTCCCGTCTCTGGGCTTTTGTAGCGGTTGTTCCCTCCGCCTAGAACATGGCTTGCTTGGCTAACTCCATTCATTCTCCTCTGACAGCCTAAGATGGACTCAGTACCCGGCCATTAACACCCTACTTAACCCTATCCCCTAGCAGTTGTCACCAAGTCCTACGATTGCCTCACTGTTTGTCTGACTTCCTTATTAAGTTGTAGGATTCCTAAAGATAGGAACTTTGTTATATCTGTTGCATCTCCCGGGCTTAATGGAAAGTCTAATATGTAGCAATAGTTCTATAAAATTTATAGAATAAACCTTTGATCCACAATCCAATTCCTCCTTATATCTCAGGGCTCTGTTCAACAACTCCAGTAAACAAATAGCCATTCTGATAGCGTCTCTAGTAGTTTATCCAATCAAAACAAGTAAGTTCACAAACGTTTGGCTTAGGGAAGCTTTCTGCTAAAGACAGAAAACCTTATCCATAAACTGAGAAATGTTTCTGACACAAACCACTCAGAATCCTACCCTTTTAAGGTCTTCAGATATACTCAGAAAAAATATCCAACTGGCTGGCTTCACTACCTAGGCATCATGAAATGGAGTGTCAAACAACCTGTAAAAGGCTTCAAAATGTTCTCATTCTCTCATTTAGAACCTTATTTCCTTTAGATAGGGTGAAAAACCAGCTATTAACAGTATAACACATGTGGCCTGAAGAAGCTTACACCAAGCTTCCCTCCCTATAACTGAACAAGACCCTTTATAATAGTTTTCAGAAGCACAAATGAAGAATGCACAAGAGGAGTAACAAGTAGGTGATGGTACTTTTGAACCACAGGTGCGTACAGTTTTTAAAATACACTTTCCAACCTACACCATAGGAAAAAGAAACTATCACACTCACTTCTGAGTCTTCTGCACTTTCATAATCCGAGAGAACAGCTGAAAGGAAACAGAAACATGTAAAGAAAAAAAATTCAACACAAGTTATTATAATTACATCTCCCGACTGCCTGTTGCGGATCAAGCTAAAGCTCTCATTTAATTCTGACTTCAACCTATGAGGGAGATAAAATTACAGTCCCCATATCCAGACTGAAAACAGGTTCAAAGAGTGACTTTGACTTTCCCAAGATCATACTGCTAAAACGTACGCTTTTAAGCTCTATGCTACAAAGAGCCACTTTGCGGCACCCTCCCCCAAATCCTTACAGTCTGAGAGGATGTCAATTGCTGGAAACAGCTGACCTGAGTTTATGGGCAAACAACTCTGTCAGGATGCTACTCACCATCGCCCTCGATGCCATCTTCACTCTCCTAAAAGAAAGGAAAAGACATGGGTTAGTTCTGTGATTTCCAGAGGGTGAGAGGTGAAAACCGAACACAAAATGGTTGGAAAGGGGCACGAGGAAAGGTACATCTTTAACAAGCAGCATCCGAGGGAGGTCCCGTCTATTCACCTCCAGTCCCAATTTCTGAATAAACATCCACTACCCATCCGCAGAAGCTCTGCCCTCCCCCCACAAACCGCTCCTCCTCGCTTGGGGCTCCGGAGGCAAACCGCACTGGGATAGCTCTCTTCTCGAACACGTTACGCCTCAGCATCTACCGTCAACTCCCAGCCTCCCATCTTCACCTACACCCCGCCCGCCCCCCGGCCCGCCCCGCCCGCCCGCCCGCCGGCCCGCCCCGCCCGCGCGCACTCACACACTCCGACTCCTCAGCGCTCTTGGCGCCCCCGCTCTCCAACCGCCGCAGATGAAGGGCCCCGGCTCGGCCTCCGCGCTGGGAAAGCAGAGAGCCACTGCCGCCGCCTCCAGCGCTACCACTACAGTTCCCGCCGCCCCGCGCCGGGGAACCGCCGCTGTCTGAGCCGGAAGCACCAGATTCTTCGTCTTCGGTGTCCTGCGAAGCGCGCTGCCGCCGCCGGTCCGCCATCTTACGGAGAACAGCCGCCGCCGGCCAGCTCCTGACGTACCCCGCCCGTCGCAGGGGCTGCCGGGAAGCTCGAGACCTGGTCCCAGCATGCTTCACTTGCGGCGCTGATCGCCTGGCTCTTCAGAGGGAGGGGCTGGGGGCGGAGCTGGCGCGCTGCGACAAGTTTGCCGGCGAGCGGGATTGCGTAAGTCGGTGACGTGAGGGGGCGTGACGCGGCCCCTCACTTCCCCCGGTAGGGCACCGGGCAAGGGGGGAGTTGCACTCGGGCAGCCTCCTTCGGCTCCACGCCCGGCCATCTTGGGCTTTCTGAGTAGATATCGTTGACCTGTCCCGGCTTCACTGCGGCATTGGAGTTGTTTCATGATTTTCTTTTTCGTTTCTACCTACGTTTGAAGCAGATCGTTTGACTGAATTCGTTTGCTTGGTAAAATCACGAATCAAGGGAAACCTCTGAAGCCGTTGTGCTGCATCAGATTTGTTACACCAGCCCATTTTAAGCTAAAGGGCGGAGGAGAAACCAGTTGTCCGTAGTGAAGCCCGAGGATTTAGTGTTGCAGCACTACAGTGTTTTCCCTTGTATTCTCATTTACTCTTCCCTCTTCAAGTGTCTTCCCACCCCAGCCATCACCTCTCCCAAAGCGCAGGCTGGTATGATGGTAATCTTACCAAGATTTTAGAACCGATTTTAAAAAAGAGAATCATAGGAATGGGCATTTGGTTCAATATCCTGACATGATTTCCTTCTTGTTAAGGGCATGCCAGACGGGTAGATGAGGGAATGCTGAGATTTTGGCAACACATTTTTCAGCAATGAAAAAAATCGGTATATTTGTTTTGTACCATAATAAAAACATATAAGAAGCGTAAGCTATTAGTGCACCTACGGGAGTACACATTTTAATAATACACACCAGAGAAAGGTCACTATCATAGCACAGGATTCTGTCCTGTGTAATGCTTTTACAAATGCTATGGTTAAGGATACTGATGTTTATCAAATTTATAGACAATATGAAACCAGAAGGTATTCTGAATGCCTTCAGAGATATAATCAGGATCCAAACAGATCTCAGCTGGTTAAACAAGTGGTCAAATGTGACGACTTGTAAATACAGCTCCAGAAACCAACTGCCTGAGTTCAAAATGGAGGATGTGTGATCTAATAAGTGTTAACAGAAAGAAAAAAAAAAAAAGACCCAGAGGATCCTATCTATCTCAAAGTAAATTGATATAGTAAAGCTGCCAAGTTTAGTGTCTAAATAAGGAAAGTGATAGTCTGCCACTTTGCCTTTCAGTTGTTTGGTCTGGATTCAATTTTTTTTTTATATAAATTTATTTATTTATTTTTGGCTGCATTGGGTCTTTGTTGCTGCACGTGGGCTTTCTCTAGTTGCGGCGAGCAGGGGCTACTCTCCATTGTGGTTTGCGGGCCTCTCATTGCGGTGGCTTCTCTTGTTGTGGAGCACGGGCTCTAGGGCACAGGCTCAGTAGTTGTGGTGCACGGGGCTTAGTTGCTCCGCAGCATGTGGGATCTTCCCGGACCAGGGCTCAAACCCAAGTCCCCTGCGTTGGCAGGCGGATTCTTAACCACTGCACCACCAGGGAAGCCCCTGGATTCAATTTTTAAATGGACATGAGCAAATCATCCAGAGAACTGAAACATTCAAGATCCTTTCTTTTGAGGAACAATTGTAAAATCTCTGAATGTTAACCATGAAGATTGGGATTGCCACAGCAAACTTTAACTATTTGAGGGACTATGAGGAAAGGAGGAATTGATATTTTTTCATCACCCTAGAAGGCAAAGCAAGAACCAGTGGGCTCGAGTTACAAGAAGTTAGATTTTGTCAACGAGGAAGAATTTTCTAACATTTAGAAAAAAACGTATAAGAGAAAACAAAGTGTTAAAGGAGAAGCTGGACTTCATTTGTCTGGAATGTTGTCAAAGGGAAATCATGTATTGGAGTCAGACTAGATGACCTCTAAGGTCTTTCCAACTGAGGTTTTACTAATTTAGACACCAGGCACCAAGTATCCTATCATCTCTTGTTTTTAAAGTTGCCAATTATGTGTAAGGAAGAACACAGGACAAAGAGGGATGAAACATACATTGTGTTCATACACAAATGGAAGTTAATATCTCATATAAAAGGGAAAATAGTGTTTTTCTATTTTGTGAAAATGGATTTCTTTTTCTAGTCTTTTAAAATATACAAGCAGAATTGTTTAATGCTTCCCAATAAATCTAATAAATTGAAGCAGAAGTTCAAAATTAACAGCCACAATAGTTTATTTACAATTGAACTCTTTATAAGATATTTACAAGACAACCAATTTTACACATCAGAAATGGTATCAAAAGTATGAATTACAACACAGACAACAATATGAAACGGGCATAAAACAAAGCTGAAGTGGACAGACAAGCAATTTCTCTTTTTAATTTATTAACACTAGCTTAAACTTTGTTAAGGAAAGAAACAAAGAACTGTGTTTTAGGAGAACTGCAGGTCCTTCAGTTGAAGATTGAATTTCAGTGTTGTATCCCATGTAGGGAAAAAATAAGACTAATTTTCCCCCCACACTTCAACACACTGTAATTTTGCTCTTGGAACTTTGCTAATCTACTCTCCAACCTCCTTCTCAACAAAACTTCAACATATCCAAATCAAAGGAGAATTGATCTAGAAGAGGGGACAATAAAATAAGAGGTCCTAGGTAGAGGGAGAACCAAGGAAATAGAATCCACTTAAGACTGGCCAGATAGCACCCATGGATTCCTCTTAGTCTAACTCAAGTTCAAAATCTGGGGAGTCTGCTGGATAGGCACAAACATAAAGGCTAAGTTTGCTAATGCATACCCAAATTAGGAGTCTGACAAATGCTGAAAATCAAGAAGAAACTGAGAGGAATCAAGGAATAAAAGAGACACTGACTGGTCTTTTTCTTCTTGGGCACATTATAAAGGAACATAACATAGGTCAGAGTAGGAAAGCCGAACAGCTTGCCATATTAAAATGATGGAGAACAAAGAAAATCTGGCCCAGTTTTTCTAGAAATCTTCCTCTCCTTAAGGTGTGAGATGAGAGCCCCTAGTGGAATAAGTCCTATTTCTCTCTACATTCTTGCTGCAATGAAGTTCACAGCAGGTTCCCTTGTGGAGAGCCCACTCTCCTAAGCAGATGGAGTTACAAATGAAAACCCATAGCCACACACACACACACACACACAAAGGAGAAATAAGAGCAGCAAGATCATCCAAGAATACTACATGTGCTGCCAGAGTAATTCCTTTAAAAGTCAAACTCAGGGAGCACAGATCAACATCTCACAAAAAGCTTTAGCAGTGGGAGGCCCCTGAGGAACTTTTTTCTTCCCTTCCCACAATGGTATCCCATTCTCTCATGCTCCACTGATGGGCCGGCCACACATCCTACATACCTTGGCTTCTCCTCTAAAAGTGCTAATAATCTGGGGACATATTCTCTTCAAGGATAAAAGCCCCTACCTTCTAGGAGATTAGACCCCTACTTGTTTTCATACAATAGTCCTGAAGACTAAAGAAAGGCAATTCCTATATATTTAAGACCAGAGGTCTTGGCTCTATTTTCCTTCCAGATAGTTACAGAGATCTTACACTGAGACCAAAGTGGCCTGGAGTGCTGTCCTGAAATTCTTTTAACAAAATGGGGGTGGGGTGGGAGGGGGGGGGGAGGGGGGAACTAAGATGGTACACATACAAATCTATTTTTACAAAATGAACGGAGAAGCTCATTAGGTACATCTGTTTGTTTCAAGATGTAGACATTTGCCAGCCAAAGGAAGCACATATTTCCACACACACCCCCACCCTCCCTAAATCTCTATCCCACCACCAAGAGCTCAGCTAAAAGGATAAAACCCAACTAAGGAATACTGGAGAAGTGATGTGACACAAAGACATCTATACAGGATCTGGCATGCCATCCCCAAACACCAACGGCTTTTGTTTAGAGCCATGACTGGTCCCAAACTTACCATCCTCATTCTCTTTTCAGAAGATTTTATTCTTTGAGGGGTGGGGGAAGAAATTCAGTTACCCATTAACTAAGAAAATAATCACAGCCAAACATCCCTTCCCACATGGCTATATCACAGGATAGTTTTAAGAGAACTGTCTTTTCAGATATTTATCTACCAACTCCAACCTCTTTTCTACCCTGTGAAGATGACTTGCTTTATCACGTCACTTGTTATTCCTCATCTGGTCCTTAAGCTCATGGTGAGGTTTTTTGTTTTGTTTTGTTTTAGGGTAAAAACCACTATGCTCACACTATAAGGAAGGGTATACCAGGGCAAGAAGAGTGCCATGCAGGCACAGCTCTAAAGGCAGGGGTTGCTTCATCTTCCAAAAGTCTAATGAAGAGAGCCCTTTCACCCTTTTAACATAGGCAAATGTAGAGAAGCAGACCCCTGAAGCTTCCAAATCTGCCATCCTATAGATTTAGCTTGAGAGTTCATTTCCCCAAAAGGGGAAAAGAAATCCCAATCACCCTCCATAATTCACAATTAGCCCAGTGAAAGAGTATTTGTGAAATCAGAGTGATGAAAACAAAACCAAGATCAGGGGAGTATGGAAGGGCATTACCAGCGAATGATAACATACATGAGGACATCGGTCACATATACAGGTCTCTGCCACTCTCTGGGAGTGGCATGCTACAACTATCTGAAGACAGAAGGTTCTTGCCAGCACAGCTATTTCCTACATGTCCGATGAGGTGTTTGCTTCTTCTGGATCTCCAACCTGCATCGGCTACGCTCATCCAACCAGGGCAGCTCAAAATTCCTGGCAAAAAAGGATACAGAAATCAACCTGCAAGACTAGAAGAAACTCAGTATGGATATGAGACTAACTCAGAAAAAGACACTATGCCCTTTACCACTCCTAGCCCTGACTCCCAAGTCCCAGGTTTAGATTGTCTTTCCTGCCTCAAAGCCAGAGCAATGGTGTGCTATTAAAGTGATTGAATAATCTATTTCTAATTCAAAAAGCAATCCTCCTAATTCCTGGCTTGGGAATCTTATCACTGCAAAAACTAGTGGCCCAGGCAGCCTCACTTCTGTCAAAGAGCCATGGCTATCCCTAAGCCAGCTATTCCACCTTATATCTAGGCTTTCATGAAGTCTGGAAGGGAGGTGAAGCACAGACTACCTGAGAGAGGAGGGGAAAAAAACTTTATACTTACTGTGGAGTTAGTTTTGGTAATGGTCGTCCAAATGCTACAACAGGCAAGAAGGGGGTAATCATCAAACTTTCAACTACGGAAGAAAGCCAAACGGGACCTTGTTAGTGACACAGATGGAAAATGTCTAGCAACTATACCTGTTCCAAAATACTGCATTCATTCAGAGCAAGTTGTATCCTGGAGCCCTGTACTCTTTTAGATAAACAAAACTTACCATCATCTGGCTCAGGGAAAAATGAGGTAACCTCGGGCTCAGATTCCTGAATTCCTTTCTTTTTATACATTCTGAGCTGCAGTCGCTGTAAAATTCTTTGTTCCCTGATCCTCTGAATATCCCATCTGGGAAAAACAAACCAGACAAACAAAACAAACAAACCCAACATTACTGAAAACCAGCTCTATAAAGGCAACTCACACAATCCAGATGCTAGGGAGATCTCTGCTGAGTCTTCTAGATGGGGGATGGGGGGTGGGGAGGGGTACGGGGGTAAAGAGAACCGCCTGCTTGGTTAGGGAAGAGCTGTATAGGTCTGGCAGTCTAGATCATGTGTTGGTGTTCCCCAGAAGAAAAAGAGGCCAAACGGGTATAACAACAACCACTTCACACTCTGATACTCAACCAATTGAGTAATTGAAAAGTATTAAGAGCTCCAGGGCTCCCCTCAGCATAGATAAGAGAGGTTAGGGTCCTATAGGGCTCAGTTGTCCCCAGAATGGACATCTCCAGCCTCACCTTTTCCTTCTCTTCTCATCCAGCTCCAGTTTTGCATGCCGCTTTGAAAACACACTGTCATCCAGGTTCTGTGTAAAGAATAGCAGCTGATAAGCTACTTATCACCGTGTGACACATGTATACTCATTTCCAGCTTCCAGGAATGTAAAATCTTTCACCTTCAGGTCCCACCTGAGTCTGTGAGTTCTATGGATATCATAGGAACCTCCTGGTAACAAAATCAACAAAACACATACTCCTTTCCCCACCCCTACCCTGTAGAATCTCCATATTCCAAAATCATTTCTATAATTTTCCAAGGTGAAAGTCACATCAAACTGAAACAACCCTTGAGACTGCCACAAACCCTCCCTACCTCTATACTTTATAAGAGTCTGAGTTTAAAGTAAGTATCAAACTTATAAGAGTCAAATGAGGTTGGAATATATAATTCTGTTGCTGAGTGGTACACGCTAACTTTTCTACATAGCATGGAATCTAGCTTTGTTTTGAACATTCCCTAGTTATTTATTTTTTAATAAATCACTTAGCCACTCTGGACCTCAGTTTTCTCATCTATACAACAAAGGAGTTGGACTAGATAATCTCTCAAGTTACCTTCTTGCTTCAAAGTTCTATTTAACCCATCCATACAGTTACAATGACATATTCAAGTAACAGCCCCATTTCTCTCTCTCACTCCCTTCTACTGACAGGTCTTAGGTACCTACCTCCAAAAGGTCTGAAGGATTTGGGTCCCTTAGAGGCTCTACTGAGTGGTCCCTCCAAGAAGGAACTGGAAAGAAAAAAGAAAGAGAGAAAGAAAGGGAGGAGGGGTGGAACCACCCTTAAATCCAAGGTCACACAACCTACTATTCACTAGGACAAGAGATCTCTCCCAGATAAGACAAAGTTACCAAGTGATAGGAATCCATTCTATGGCCTCACCTGAAGCCATATTCAGTGTCCTTGCTACGGTATTAAAAGAACCTAAAATGCCATTGCAGTCTGCCAAACACAGGATCACAAAAAACCCTAAACCAATACCTGACAATTCACATAATGGATGCTATTGCAGTTCCTGAAAAACAACTGAAATTTGTAGTCATTTTGAAGTCTATAGTGTAATCATACACCAAGGAATCTCACTCTCCCCCATCCAACTGATGGGGAATGCAGCTCCCAACCATCCACCATCCCACCACCCCCACCCCAGACCCAGCCAGCACAGTTCCTATTCTACTCACCAGCCAAGACTGAAGTTTCTCCTGCAACACTTGATGGCATCAGACACCCTAAATAATGCAGGAAAGAAGAATCACCTCAGTGTAAAAAGAAAAAAAGCCCATACCCAAAATGGAGGAAAGGATCATCACTGAAGTTCTCACTAGGAAGCCATTTTGGTTTTTTGAGTTGTTCTTTTGAGAATTTCTCTCTGGGGGAGGGGAAGAGGGAACAACAGACAAAAGAAAAGAAAATAAGCCCACCACTTTTTTTTTTACACTGAGACGACTTCTTTTCTTCATTATTTAGGGTGGTTTCCCTGCAACAGTTGATGGCCAAGGATATCAAACCTTAAACTCAGAACATGGCAGGTGAGTAAAAGTTGACCCTATTTTTCAAATAAAAGATCAGTGTTCTCAAAACTTACATATGTAGTCTTCTTAAACAGCTCCCTCCTCCCTCCAAACAAACTACCTTGCTGGTCCAGCCTGAACAACATGCACAAAGACTTTGGCTTCCTTAGAACAAGCCATTGAGACTTCCTCTTGAGATAGGGGCGTCAAGAATAAGGATTCACACGTTTATTCACAACTCAGGGTCCTCAAAGGACTGGGATTCCCCCCAATCAGACTCTTTCTGTACTGCTAGGCCCACAATATTAGACGTGTTTGGAATTTTCTGTACTAGGGCAGAAAGGGTTTTCAAAAATAGCCAGTCACACAGAACAGCTCCGGACTAAGCCATTTCCCAATCCCGGATGGGAAATTGCTTCACGGTTTCTCTTGTTACACAGCATTGCCATGGCAGCAAGAAGGTTAACCATTAAGGATGAACCTGTTCAACTAACTGAACCAACAAAAAACCTGAGCCTAGATCAGGGTCCTGGTCTATCGCATGTACTCAAGTGTAAGGCCTAATGAATTTTAGATAATTAAGAAGAGTAATCTATCTTCCCCACTTAATTTTGTCACCAGAACAGCCAAACAAAGCCTGGAGAATGCTCTTGTCTTACTGGAATGGATTCCCATCCCCATCCCTACTAGGGCAAGACACAGCATCAGAAACTCAGGGCTGTGACTCTATCCAAGGCTTCCCCACCGTCACCCCGGAGCACCCGCTGTGACTGTCACAGACTAACATTACACGATTGAAGGCACATTCCAGTTACTGGTTGATGTAGGAGATAGGGGAGCATCTCTGTGTGGAAGCCATGAAGAAAAAAAAGGGAATGAAGACCAAGGTCCCATACCCCACACCCATCCCAAGCAGCTCAGATATCCCAAGATAGTCCTTATTGTTTGAAAAATAGTTTGTAGACCATTTTATTTAAATATATGAACAACCAATGGGCTACTGCAATCCAAGTAAACTCTTCACATTTAGAACCTTTGTGAAGTATCGTAAGATAAAGTAAGACTGTTGGTCTTTGGCAGATTCCTCCTGCCCCCCAGACCGGGACATAGAGATACAGATAAATGTTTATATAGTTAAAGAGCGGAGGCCCAGGTGAAATTCCCCACCCCAAACTGGCTCCCCAACCCAAAAATTACCATTGGCCCCTGAGAACACCCAAAGACCACCCTCCCAGGTTTCACACAATATCAATTGCAGGAACAGTCGTGCATGGCAAAGTATAAGTTCTATGCATTTCACAGCACAGAAAACCCTTCTTTCAGAGGGCATGCAAGTTGCCGGAGATTACACCCCCAAGTCTGGTGCTCTTGTGATGAGCAACTTACTGGCAAACACATCTCCCAGTGTTGTAAGCAGGCAAATACATTGAGCACATTTTGCTGTAATTCCATCTATTTGCAATGCCTGCACAGTGTCTGTCTCTGGCTGTTAACTTACTCATTCTTGACAGAACTCTGCTTTATTGATTGCACTTTTTTAAAAATGCCAAAGGCATTTTCACACTTGTTAGCTTGACCGCCACCACTAGGGTATAAGAGCAAGTGTTCTCTATGCCTTACTTGCTACAGTCTCCTCCTTCTTTGGAGAGGATTCCCGTAATGGTAACGGTGATGGGGGAGGCTGGTGCCAACGACACAAATACATTTCTGTGGTGGAAAGGTACGGCAAATCTTCTATCTCACTTGAGAAGGCTTTCTCCTTGGGATGGGTGCTGGGTCCCTTCTGGGGAGTCGAGAGTCTTGGCGGGGTGTCCACTGAAGACCGGGGCTTTTCTGGAGTTTCCTGGCTCCTCAATTCACGTTTACAAACAGTTTCAGATAAGGAACCACAGGGTTCCTCTTTAACAGGAGAGTGCTTAGGAGTTTTTGTTTTGACTTTTGAAAATTCAGGAGCCAGCTTTTTAACAGGAATCTTTCTTTCTGTACTTCCAAATGGGGATTTCCTATTAGATAGGGAAGAAAACATTATAGAATTTATTGACTCTTGAATAAAATCTAATTTGATTACATTTTGGGGCAAGAGAACTAGCTTGCTTCAAAATAACCAGTATTCAAGTATCTAAATATCTGCGTTCATTTGGCTGTCATGAGCAGGAACAGCTTCATGCTTAACAGTATATATAATAGGCCCTTAGTAAATGTTTGTTGAACAAGTGAGTTTCCATGCTTAAGAACCTCTACTAGTATCCTACTGCCTACTAAATCTAAAAAGGTCCCTATTTTATTCAAGATCCTTTAGCTGGGGCTTCCCTGGTGGCGCAGTGGTTGAGAGTCTGCCTGCTGATGCAGGGGACACGGGTTCGTGCCCCGGTCCAGGAAGATCCCACATGCCGCGGAGCGGCTGGGCCCGTGAGCCATGGCCGCTGAGCCTGCGCGTCCGGAGCCTGTGCTCCGCAACGGGAGAGGCCACAACAGTGAGAGGCCCGCGTACCGCAAAAAAAAAAAAAAAAAAAAAAAAAAAAAAAAAAAAAGACCCTTTAGCTAACATTAGAGGCCTCTACTTTGTGGCCTGTTTCATTCCTGTCAGCCAGAGACCAGTCTCTTATTCTACCCCTCCAAACCTACACCATGTTAATTACAATCTCTGTTTCTTTTTTCTTGCTATCTTCTGGCTCTCTTTCTCCCACCAGTCTACACACACACACACACACACACACACACTTCTAGGATGCCATCTCCTCTCCTTTTTACCAATCTAAATTCTATACTTCTTTTTCAAGATCCATCTCCTCCTTAAAGTTTCACTATTTTAACGCACAATAATCTTTAATCTCTGAATAGTTTGTATCACTGTTGTCTATCTGCATATTTTATTGCAGTTGAATTCTGAGTTTTCAAAACCTATGCCATCCTTATAGCTAGACTAATCTCTTCGAGTCCAAGGACACTTAGAGCTTACATTTTAATGTCTACCAGTGCCTGATGCAATGAAGGAATTTAACACTTCCTAACTTGAAGTGAAGGGCTATAGTTTTCTTTAAGAAACTCAGCTGTCACATTTGTTGCCCATTCTCTTTATGATGTACTCTGCATTCTGTAGTTACTACGGTGACCAAAATGTTCCTAACAGACGTACATAGTCTGCGCAAAAATGTTTCAAGACAGTTTCTCAGCACAGAAGACCTCATGATTCAAGATATAGTTCTATTAAAACAAATTCATAAGTCCTAATCCCTTACTCTCAGTCACTGGAAACAGGTGACCTCATGTCCAGACAGTGTAACAAAGTTATCAGCACACCTTTTGTGTCCCTTTCCACTCCGCCCACAGGAGAAAGGCTTGGGAGGCAGAGTCTGGGATGTCTCGGAAAGCTCCGGCTGGCACTCCAGTTTAATTTTCTCGGATATCTCCGTTTCCTCTCTCTCTTCAGTTTCATAGCCCTGAAACAGCTTGTGCCTTTCCTTCTCGTTATCCTTCTTTACCAGCTGCATCCGCCTTTCCATACGTTCAATCCGAGCAAGGAGCTAAAAGAGAGAATGGCAAAATGCAGACTTAAAAAACAAAAAAATTAAACACAGGTGCTTAGCCCTATTTGCGAATCAGTATGGTCTTCTGCCTCTTTCCATGAACCATAGCAATTCAACTTATTTTTAACAGGCAGACATTAATCTGAATAGATTTTCTTAAACACAATAGAGAAGACAAGGTACACTGCTTGATTTTAGGGGCTAAACTAGTTGGGGAGGGGCATGGGGGAATTTGTACTTCATTCTTCTGAAAGAAAATCCTCTTTACTGGGAGGGGCCACAACATGCCTTTTAAATGGCATGGTCTCTGCTACTGCTAACCATGTGGCTCCAAGTCAGTTTGGGAGTTTCCAGAATTAACCTTAATGTTCTTTTAGGAGGCCCTAAGGTTCTCCAAACCCTATCCTCTCTACTTCCACTCCAAAACACTATACACAAGGACAAAGTCCAGACAGTACATTGAGAAGGAATTAAAAGCTCACACAATCACAGTGCCACTAGGGATTGCAGTGTTATTTGAAGGCGGGTGGGGTGGGGATGGGGAAGTGCCACCTAAATAATGAACACTCAATTTGGAAGAATTATAAAAGAACCAGTACCCATAAATCCCATCAATCATCAAATATACATATTGCTTTGCATTTGAGATAACAAAAAAATTATACCTATTTGTCTGAATATTGAAAACAAAGTCTTTTAATTCTAGTTAAAGGGAGGACCACATAATCAAACAGGAAATGGAAGTCTATTATCATTGAAAAGTTCACATTAAAATGTTCTGAGAAAAGATGCCAAATGTGCTACTTACACCCTATAATAAGAATTTTATTTGGGTTAGACTGTGATATTAATGTTGACTTCATTACATCCACTTAGCTGCACAGATTTCATGAGAGGCCAAACAACAACTGGAATAAGAGAAACAAGCTTAAGCATCGCTAAGACTGCAATACACAACAGAGGCAATGAATGCCAAGTTCAGACTGACACTCTATCCTTAACTCACCCCGCTTTTCCTGCCTAGGAAAGTCTGCAAAGGGGCCATTACCTCAGGTACTGAACAGAAACCTCCACAATCAGCAGAGAGCCCCCCTGTCAGCCACATTCTCATTTCATCTTCTGTTTTGATTCACAGCCTTAACATTACTTAAACACGGTTTATGGGTGACATTTCCTTGATTTCTTCTCCTTCACTGGTCGTTCTCTTCCCGCCTCCCCCCCCCAAATAAGGACACGATGTGTTGTAATTACAGTACCATCACACCCCTAGACTGCAGTACAGTAGCTGAGCAGTGCCACCTCCATGTTGAGTAACTTCCACAAATCAACACCATGAGATATTTTAATGAGACCGGCCCCAGCTCCCATTCCACCTTGCAGAATGCATTCTCCAATAAAACAGTCGCTGCCTGGAGAGATTCATTTGGAAAGCAAACAAAATGAACAGCCCTCTGCTCTCCTGCTCAGCCCTTGGCGCACACAACGCCAGAGAGGGAGAGGGAGGGAGAGAGGGAGAGAGGGAGAGAGGGAGAGAGGGAGAGAGGGAGAGAGGGAGGGAGGGAGGGAGGGAGGGAGGGAGAGAGGGAGAGAGGGAGAGAGGGAGAGAGGGAGAGAGGGAGAGAGGGAGAGGGGGAGAGAGAGAGAGAGAGAGAGAGAGAGAGAGGGAGAGGGAGAGGGAGAGGGAGGGAGAGAGAGAGACTGCTGCAGCCTGAACACAACAATTGTAGAAACCATGTTTATTTTTAGGCAGCTGTAAGGTATGCTAGCACAGTAATATCCCACCACCACAGCTTTCCTGATATCTGGAGGAATATGTTTTAACACATAAGGTGCCCTTAACTACTGCTGCAGTAAAAATAACCCTATATAGTCGTGCTCCTCAGAAGTACAAAGAAATAATAAATGACTTCCCTACTACCCTAAGATTCTAATATAGGGGAAAAAATTTTGGTCTACTTAATACATTTAATAAGCTTAATTTCCCCTGATGCCTTAAAAACCTTCCAGCCTCTAAACACCATGCTCATACAAGGGAGCTGGTTAGCAGGTCATGTTTTATAACTCAGATTCCTATGAAAAACTGTCTGAAATCAAAGGTGATGATGCTCTTAATATCATTTTAAAAAGCTGTAATAGGGTTCCACTGTGAATCACCTCGACCCCTCTGCCAATTAAAAGGCCTACTACTCTGTCTAAAGATGCTACAGCAGTGCTTAGAGCAACAGCTGCTATGGCCCTCTCCTCCAGAATACATTTATAACGCAAAGCTCTTTAAGTTAACCCCTTCCATAAAGCCACCACATATGTATCCCACCTTTTCATTTTTCAACCCCTCACAAATCAGGTCTTTTCCCACTCTAAACGTCTTTCCCACACGTCTGGGGCTGTCATTTTAAATTAACCCTTTGGCACCTGAAACTTCCCCTCCCCCTCCCCCTCCCCCTGGGAGGTTGCCCTTTAACCCCTCCCTCCAACCCAACGTGTGTCTGTGGGCCTGGCTCCCAAGGACCCGTTAACTAAGAAGACTCCTACGTTGGTGGCCAACCTCCTTACCCCTAACCTAGGGATACCTTAACCTCCTACAGCCCCCTTCCCCCGAGCATGCGCACAACTCGCTCCTAGTCCCGAACGCAGATTAACCCCTCCCGTACCGTGTCTCTCTCTGACTTCAGCTCCTCGATCTCCTTCTCCTTGGCCTGCAGCTGCTGCTGCTGCTGTTCGATGAGGTCCAATTGCAGCAGAAGGATCTGTTTGAGGCAGGCGGCCTGACTGGAGGCTCCCGAGCCGCCGCCACCCCCGAGAGGGCTCTTCCTCGTACTCTTCCATCGGCCCTCGCTGGCCGCCAGGGTTCCGGCGGCGGCGGTGGGCGCGAGGGGTGGCGGCCCGGGCAGAGGTAGTGGTGGGGGTCCCGCCGGGTCCGAGGCGGTGGCACCTGGGGGAGCCGCCCCACCCTTGTCCCCAGCCCAGGGCGTAGGCTCTTTGGCCGCCGCCACGAGAGAGCCCGTCTGAATGGGCAGCACCGCCTGATACTTGGGTCGGGGACTGCAGCCGGCTCCGGCTGCCGCTGGCTCCCCCCCAATGCCAGCTTGTTTGGTGGCCGGGGGCGGACAGGGCAAGGGCACCGAGCCGCCCCAGCTCTCTTCCTGCTGCCCGGGGGCCGCCCCGGCCGGGAGTAACAAGCCCCGGCCCTTGCCGCCGCAGCCGGCCGGGGAGGGCGCAGGGCTCCCGCCCTGGGAGGAGGCCAGCGGAGGCCCCGGCTCCTTGAGCTTACGGTGCCGGGGGAGGAAGTGGGCTTCGGCCGCCCCGGGCTCGTCCTCGGGCCCGCCCAGCGCCGCAGCTCGCTCGTAGTCCAGTCGCTGCTCAGGGTTGCCGCCGGCAGGGGCCGCGGCCGCCTTGAACACTGCGGATCTCATGGTCATAGTGGTCCGGAGCAGCGCCGGGGACCGAAACGGAGGAGGGGGTGGGGAAGGGGTGAGGTGCGGGGGGTCGAGGACGGAGGAGGGGGAGGGGAGTTTGGCGGGCTCGCCTCAGCAGCGCGGCAGCAGGCCTTGGCTAGCGCGGCTCCTCCGGGGCCCGGGCGCCATCCCGCCGGCGTGCGGAGAAGTGGAGGCCGCGGCTGAGGCCCGCCGCCGGCCCATGGGGGCCTCGCCGCCGCCTCTGCTGCCGCCGCCGCCGCCTTCGCCTCAGAGGCAGGAGCTCGCACCCAGCCGCCCCCGAGCTCATCCCCGGAGCTCGCTTCGGCCCCCCCTGGCCCGGCCGGGCCCGCCTCGTCTCCCCACCCCACACACCCCCTTCCCCGCCCCGGCCCCCCGCCCCGGAGCTCGCCTCAGCCGCCCCGAGCCTCCATTTTCCCCCCCCTCCTCCTCAGGAGGGGGTGGGAGGGATGGGTCCGCCCAAAGCCCTCCTACTCCGGGAGGGGGTCTGTCGCCTCCCCCGCGGGTCTCCGGGCTCGGGGTCCCCCTCCCCCACAGTCACCCCCGGCGCCTCAGCGTTTCCCTTTAAAAAAAACGGAGCCGCTCGGAGCCGCCACAACCGCAGCCGCCGCCGACCGGAGGGCGCATGCGCCGGGAGGGAAGCGGGCGGGAGCGAACCGGGAGCGGAGAGGAGGGAGGCGGGCCGCGCTATTGTGAAAGGGGCCGCAGCCGCCTCGAGGAAGGCGGGCAAGGGGCCACGGGGGCCCCCGGCGCGGGGGGCCGGCGAGGGGAGGCCGGGGATGAGGGGCGAGGACCGAGGAGCCCGTGGAGCGGCGGGGTGAAGGTGGGCTGCCGGGGGAGGGGCAAGCCGGGGGAGGGTCAGGAGGAGTGAAGAAAGGGCTGGGGCCAGGACGGGTAGAAGGCGAATGCGGAGGCTCCTCGGAAGAGAGGAGCGTGAGAGAATGGAGTTGAGAGGAAGGAAGGGGTCTTCGGGAGGCAGATGCGCCCTCCGTGGAAGTGTACCGAGCGGTCCACGTACCCGGCCTGCGCTGGATTACCCCTTCCCCGGGCACCTTGGCAACCGGCCTGGCCCTCGCTGGAGGGGCCCAGCGGCCCCGCACGCCTCCTGGACCAGTCAGGATGCAGGCTCCTGTTTGAGCCTATGGGTGTTTCCTGGGCATAGAATTCTAACCCTCCACCCCCAGCACTCCCCAGCAGCCCCACACTGGTATGGGAGAGAATGAAGTTCTTTGTCTCTAAGGGATCCAGGCCAGAAACGGAGGGGACCTCTGTTTCCCCGAGGGAGGAAAATCCATGATGTCTGCTGCCTAGGGAGTTGTTGCCACCACCTCCCTGGAATGAAGTATTGCCAACTACCGACAGTTCTTTCCCAACGGCCATCTCCCCAGCCTTCTTAAGTCACTTCTAGCATCTTCTGGGGGTTCATGAAGGATTGAGGCAAAGGAAGTCTCGGAAGGGACCTTTACCTTTACCGGGAATAGGAATACTTTAGGGTATTCTCCTATGCTGAGCACTTTGTCCTCTCTCTTCAGTGTTCATTTTGTGTGTCTGTCTGTCTTAACTTACAGGCAACTTTAGCCAACAAGTCCTCACAGAATTTCTCCTAGAAAAACTTTTAAATAGTTTTAATTGATTGTTTTTCTTTTGTGTTGAGGTGGGATTTTTTTTTTTTCCAGTCTATATGGAGATGGAGATGACTTAACATTCTTTGGTCTAATGTGAAAACCTCCCCAAAACACAGAGCACTGGAAATTTTAAATAGATGGGTGCGAATATGCTAAGCCAAGGGAGCCCCAGCGCTCTTCTACCAGACTGTATGGCCTCAGATCTGCAAGGGGAGTCCTGGAGTTAGGGATACCAGTGAAGGAGGTGTGTGGCAGGAGGCATATAGAATAGTGGTGATCTTTTTCAGTGTCGAGACTTTCAATACCATCTCTACACTGGCAACTCCTAAATTTATATTTTCTTCTGGGATCATCCTCTCACTCCAAAATCATATATTCAGCTGCCTAGGAGACATATCCACTTGGATGTGTAACAGGCATTTCAAATGTACGTCTAAAATCACACTCCTGAATTTCCCTCACCCAAATCCTGCTTCTTCTACAGCCTTCCTCTCTTTCTCTCTCACTCCACATCCAATCAGTCTTCAATCCCATTGCCCTTCAATATATATATATCCAGAATCACACACCTTTGCAGCATCTCCACAACTTGCACCTTGAGTCATAATCTGTGCCATAATCGTATCTCACTTTTTTATTGCAGTAACCTTGTAATTAGTCCCTCAGTTTCAAGCTTTGCCTTCCCCCACTTAAGTCTGTTCTCAACACAGCAGCCATCGTGATTCTGATAAGATATGAGGCAGAGCATGTTCTTTCTCTGCTCAGAACCCTCTCATGACTTACCATCTTACTTGAAGTAAAAACAAAATCATCATTGTGGCTTGTGGGATCTAGTCCCCAGGACTGCTCTCTGACTTTGGCTCCTACTACTCTCCCCCTTACTCACCCCCCTCCTGCCACACTTGCCTCTTTGCTGTCCTTCAGACACACCCAGCATGTGTCTGCTCAGGTTCTTTCACTTGCTGTTCCCTCCACTTGGGTCACTCTTTCTTCAGATAGTCACATACCTTCCTCTCTCATCTCCTTCAGCTCTTTACTAAATATCATCTTTTCATCATGCCTTCCTCTCTGGTTACCCTGTGTAAACGCACAACCTCTTCCAAATACCCTCCCTTGCCTTTTCTGCTTTATATTTTTCATATACTTATTACCATCTAAGATGTAATTGACCTTGTTTATTGTCCTCTCACACTAGAATGTGAGCTTTGTGTTTTGTTCACTGCTGTATCCTTAGCCCCTAGAACCATACCTGGCACAAAGTAGGCAGTTAATAAATATTCATTGAATGAGTAAATGAGCTGTTTATATTAAGAGAAAGCATGTACCCTTGACCTTTAGCTTGGTTGAGAGTGACAGTCTTGTAACATTAATAGAGTGTAAAAATTAGTGAAACCTAGGGAAGAATAAAGTTGTCTAGAAGCACAGAGAAGATAGAACATATTATCTGGAGGGAATTGAGGAAGTGACAACTGAAGTGGGTCTTAAAGCTTGAGGCCATAGGAGGACATTTCAGACAGAGGTGAGAACATTGCCTAGGCATGGGATAAAAGGATGTGTTGGAGTAAATAGGAGAAGTTGGCTGGACTTTAGCTTGGATACTGGGGAGTACAGGGGGTAAAGCAAGCAAGGTGTGTTGAGACCAGATTGTTAAGGTCTGAAGGCCCAGTTAAGAAATGGATACAGCCGACCCTCCATATGCGCAGGTTCCACATCTGCAGATGCAAACAACTGCAAATTGAAAATATTCAGGAAGGGACTTCGCTGGTGGTGCGGTGGTTAAGAATCCGCCCGCCAATGCAGGGGACACAGGTTCGAGCCCTGGTCTGGGAAGATCCCACACGCCGGGGAGCAACTAAGCCCACGAGCCACAACTACTGAGCCCGTGTGCCACAACTACTGAAGCCCGTGCGCCTAGAGCCCATGCTCTGCCACGAGAGAAGCCACCGCAGTGAGAAGACTGCACACTGCAACAAAGAGTAGCCCCTGCTTGCCGCAACTAGAGAAATCCTGCACGCAGCAACGAAAACCCAATGCAGCCAAAAATAAATAAGTAAATTAATTTAAAAAGCTGACCATTAAAAAAACAAGAAAATATTCAGGAAAAAAAATTCCAGAAAGTTCCAAGAAGGAAAACTTGAATTTGCCGCAAGCCCGACAACGATTTACATAGCATTTACATTGTGTTAGTTACTGTAAGTAACCTAGAGATGATTTAGAGGATGTGCGTCAGCTATATGCAAATATACGCCATTTTATATAAGGGACTTGAGCATTCGAGGACTTTGGTATCCTGAGCAGGGTCTTGGAACCAATCTCCCTCGGATACTGAGGGACAACTAATTTATCAGCCAAGGTGAAACATCGAAGGATTTCCACCAGAGTGTGGAATGATCAGATTTGTGTTTGAAAGCTAACTTCAGTATACCTTTGCATGGAAGGCAGGAGGCCAGCTTGCAGGCTGTTAGTCCAGGTGAGAGATGATGAATCGTTAATCTAAGGCTTGAGAGTATAGTTATCACATTATTAGTAATTTGCAGAATTTCTTGATTGATAGAAAGTGTGAGGAGGGGGTGAGGGAGAAGGAGGACTTTGTGGTCAAGATTTCTAAGGTCAGGCAGATGGCAATTCCATGAACAAATTGCATATGTTTTCTTCCTCACTAGACAAAGTGTGGTCCTGGACTGGCATCATCAGCATCAGCTGGGAACTTGTTAGAAATGCAAATTCTCAGGCCCCACTCTAGACCTAATGAATCAGAAACTCTGCAGTGGGACTCAAGCAGTCTTGTGTTTTAACAAGCCCTCCAGGTGATTCTGATGCACCTCAAATTTGAAAAACACTGCTTTGGAGTCTATACCAGGACCTATTCTTCAAGAGCCACATGGTAAGTATTTCAGGCTTTGACAGCTGTGGAGTCTCTTGCACTATTCAACTCTGCCACCGTAGCACAAAAGACAATGTGTAAATGAATGAGCGGTGGCTGATGATGAGTGGTTAATCTAAGGTACCAGTGGTACGGGGATTTAGAGGGAATGACAGGTGGCAGACTCATTGTTTGAAAGCAAAGGCTCTGGGGTGAGGCTGCAACCAGCGATTACATTCCCACCATTTTATAAAATTTTATTTAGGAACACTGAAGTTTAAATTTCATATGTTTTCACGTTTCATGAAATATTATTTTAGATTTTCAACTATTTAAAAATACTTAGTGGGACTTCCCTGGCGGTCCAATGGTTAAGACTCCATGCTTCCAATGCAGAGGGAGAAGGATTCAATCCCTGGTCAGGGAACTAAGATCCCTCATGCCTCTGGGTGTGGCCAAAAATAAATAACAACACACACACACACACACACACACACACACACACACACTTAGCTTAATTATTAGAGAAATGCAAATCAAACTACAATGAGGTACCACCTCACACCAGTCAGAATGGCCATCATTTAAAAGTCTACAAATAGGGCTTCCCTGGTGGCACAGTGGTTGAAAGTCCGCCTGCCGATGCGGGGGACATGGGTTCGTGCCCCGGTCTGGGAAGATCCCACATGCTGCAGAGCAGCTAGGCCCATGAGCCATGGCCGCTGAGCCTGTGCGTCCGGAGCCCCCGCAATGGGAGAGGCCACAACAGTGGGAGGCCCGCGTACCGCCAAAAAAAAAAAAAAAAAAAAGTCTACAAATAAATGCACCCATGTAAATTAATGCAGGGTGGCTTAATACTGTCATTTACTCAGAGATCACATACTTCCTATTTTGTGTATGTTAAAATGTACTTTCGTGAAATGATAGTACACAGCAATCGGTGGTGGGTAGTTTTTTTAATGTCCTTAACTTGGCAAAATAAAAAGCTTACATCAGTCCCCCACAATTTTTTTTTCCTGAAAACTTTACAGCTCTGAAATCCAAAGTCTAGGATTTCACTGCTCCAGACTAAGTAAACATGCTTTTCTCCCCCAACGCGAAAAGGCTGGAATTTTGGATTTGAGGTCTGATCTTCTTGATCTCAATTCACAGAATGAGGTGGATAGACCACCAGAAAACTGAAACCTGGGAAGAGAAGCTCTCTAAAAAGGGAAGAGAATTCTTGCTGCCAAACCATTAGGTTCTAAACTGTGATAATCCCTGACCTAGGACATATATAAGGACGTGAGATATCAAAGAGTAAAGGACAAGAGGGAGAAAGTGGACCTACTGGCTGAGGAGCCTTAGGAAAACCATAGGACCCATAAATCAAGTCCCTAAACAAATCTCTGTTTCATCCCTAATGGGATAATGACCATTCCCATTTGCCCTCTGGCTAAGTGTATGGATGCAGCAACACTTTCACCATTCCTCTAAGACTTTTTGGAATGACAGAATTCCGTTTCTATGACCTACATTCTTTGAAGGGAATGCCTATAGTGTGGAAAGAGCATGTAGCAAGCCCTTTTAACAGTCTGGGTCTTGGTTTCCCCAGACCAAAAAGAAAATTGAAACAGATCATCTTTAAGACCGTATGAAGCTGTGTTTTCCTACTAAGAGTGGGGCCGAAATAGGTATAGTAAAAAGAGACTTGTTTTGGCTTCTTCCCGGAGACAGAGTACTCATCTTGGCGACTTCCTGAGCCTCTTGGAAAGGTAAATGAAGACGGGTTGCGTGGCTGGCATTAACCCAGCTCCACATGGCACTGAAATGAGACCACGGGTGGAGAGGCCACCTTTCCCTTTTTGGGGAGGATGGGGGATGGGGAACCAGCATGGAGCCACAAAGGTTTCCGGCTCTGAAGCCCTGCCCCGGCTCAGAGCTTTTTGGCAAAAACCCTGCCCTGCGTTCCAGGCCTCCGCGAGCAGGATGCTCGTTTGCCGCTCCCCTTCTCCCCTCCGCGGGGGCCTCTCCGCAGGACACACCCTCCCTGCTGCCTTTCTTTCTTTTTTTTTTTTTTTAATAAAACTACAACTCAAATTCGGCTATTTCTCTCGTTTTGCCAGCCCCGCCAAAACTTTCAGCGAGTTCCGCCCACTCCACGTGGACCTCCCTTCCCTGGCCCAGCAACCTCTGCGAGGACCCCACCCCCAACACGTGACCAATTGTTATATTTCCTTCTTGGGGTCCTTTTTCGCTGGCACCAACTAACGACTGAACAAAAGTGCCCCCTTCAGGGTGAATGTGGAGCAGCAGCCTGGGGAGGAGAGGAAAGTTGACTGAGGACTGGAGTACAATAGGGGAACGTGACTGCCTCTGCTTAAAATGATTTCAAAACCATAACTCCCTGGTTAATAACTTTAAGGATCATACAATTAAAAGATGAGGCAGCTTTTCCGGTAAGCGGTCTGAGGTGACCTCTAAAAATGGTTCGCTATTCACTTGACCCAGAAAACTCCACAAAATCATGCAAGTCAAGAGGTTCAAATCTTCGTGTTCACTTTAAGAACACTCGTGAAACTGCCCAGGCCATTAAGGGTATGCATATCCGAAAAGCCACCAAGTATGTGAAGGATGTCACTTTAAAGAAGCAATGTGTGCCGTTCCGTCGTTACAATGGTGGAGCTGGTAGGTGTGCCCAGGCCAGACAGTGGGGCTGGACGCAAGGTCGGTAGCCCAAAAAGAGTGCTGAATTTTTACTGCACATACTCAAAAATGCAGAGAGTAATGCTGAACTTAAGGGCTTAGATGTAGATTCCCTGGTCATTGAGCATATCCAGGCGAACAAAGCCCCCAAGATGCGGCGCAGGACTTACAGAGCTCATGGTCGGATCAACCCATACATGAGCTCTCCCTGCCACATTGAGATGATCCTTACTGAAAAAGAACGGACTGCTCCTAAACCGGAAGAGGAGGTTGCCCAGAAGAAAAAGATATCCCAGAAGAAAGTGAAGAACAAAAACTTATGGCCCGAGAATAAATGCTGCAAAAATTAAATGCAAATAAAAGTAAAAGCAGAGTGTTGGTTGTCTTAATTAGTAAATCTATTTCAAGTGTCATCACAAAATGGATCAAATGAGTTTTCATAAACATGCTGTTTTGCAGAAAAAAAAAAAAAGATGAGGCAAATTCAAGAGGAAGGATATCATTTAAAAAAACTGCTTTGGGGGCTTCCCTGGTGGCTCAGTGGTTAAGAATCCGCCTGCCAATGCAGGGGACACGGGTTCGAGCCCTGGTCCAGGAAGATCCCACATGCCGCAGAGCAACTAAGCCCATGCGCCACAACCACTGAGCCTGCGTGAGCCTGCGTGCCACAACTACTGAAGCCCGTGTGCCTAGAGCCCGTGCTCTGCAAAAAGAGAAGCCACCGCGGTGAGAAGTCCGCGCACTGCAACAAAGAGTAGCCCCCGCTCACCCCAACTAGAGAAAGCCCCCGCGCAGCAACGAAGACCCAACACACCCAAAAATAAATAAATAAATAAATTAGAAAAAAAAAGAAAACTGCTTTGGAGGTGGAGTTGGGTAGAGTTTTAATCCCTAGCTGCTAAGTTGGTTACCTCTACTCCATTTCCCCTAGACTTCTTCGTGATGCTGGCAGAGCTCTCTGAGATCCCCGAATACCACCCGAGTTCTTCAGTTACGGGCGGGATGATGGGAACGTGGCCTCTCCTAGGGTGAGCGTTCTGCTTCTTGCCTCCTCCGTCACCTCCTCTTCCCCAACGACACTGGAAACAGTTCTTCCTCTCTGGGCTCAGTTTCCTCAAGCTGCAAATTACTTCCAGAATGGAGAATACTCCTCTCTCAACGTTGGGTACATTTGTCCTGGATGGGAAGAGTCCTGGGAGATCATGGTGAAGGAAGGGGGAGAGGGCAGGACAGCAAAAATTAGTCCAGTGGGAAGGCTTGATGCAGAGCAAGGGGACTAAAGAGGAAAAGCTAGAAAATAGGTTAAGTGAAGCTAAACAGAGGAACTGTTTTCCTTGGGAAAGATTCTGACCGGGGCTTTGTCCATTTTCCGCCCCACTCCTTTTCCCCACATGAGATGTGGTGTTGAGAGATGGGGTAGGAAATTGGGGTGACGGAAGTTATGTGGTCGGAGGCTGACTAGGAGAAAGGGTTGTACATCAGGTAGTGATCAGAGAAGGAAGGGTAGGGAAGGGTAAATTTAAAATCAGAATAGTTGGGTGCCATTTGTCCCTCCAAAGTCACAGAGGTCATGAATAGTAGATAGTCCAAGAACTACAAATCTTGGGGCACGAATAATGGGACTTCCATTGTAGCCAAGAAGCACACCACCCAGGGGCATGTTAAAGAGAGATGTGTCAAAGGGAATGGGAGGAGTCCTAAGGCACCTATTTTCAAAGGAAACAGCTCCAAAGCAATCAAGCTAGAACGTTAAGGACTAGGGACACTTGCTCTCCTATAACTCAGCATCTGTCAGCGCTCTCATTACCAGGTGCTATTTCCAGAGTCCTGGGTCTAGTGGAGGAAAAGGGAGGGGCCCTGGTGGAGCGACAGAGGGAGACCCGATGGGCTCCTCCCCCAGCCCAGCTGCAGTTCTAGATTCTCGCCACTCGGCGGCTCCCGAGCTCAACCACAGTCCCAGAGTTAGGGACGGGGACGGGGACGGGGATGGGGACGGGGAAAGGGGAGGGGGTGGGGAGAGAGAGAGATAGAGCCTTCAGAGGACAGTTTGGGACGTCAGTGGTGACCCTGAGCAGAGAGGTGACTTAGGGGACATTTGCTCTGAAGCTGCAGACCCTTCGCATGGCCGTTGGGAAGACATCCAGCCTCAGCCCTTCTCTCGTGGGACTGGGACTAGTTCCCCACCTCTTACCCTCCGAGGTCATTTCCTCCCCTGCGCGTTTCCTTCCCCTCCCCCATCCTTGTGGTAGGAACACCACCACCATCCCCCACAGCCTGTCAGAGTCCTGAGGAATGCTCTCACCCTGGCTGGGTGCCAAGCTCTGGACTTCCTGGGCTTTGGGGTGGGGCTTGGCCAAGGGGAAGCCCTTTGGACAGGAGAGCCACCCAATCCTGCATAGCCTGCTTTCGCGCGCTCTCTCCGTGTCTCTCTCTCCCTCCGCCCCCCCCCACCCCCCGGCCCCAGGCAAAAGGCTCATCTATCATTCTCTGTCACCATCACCTAATTTCCTACCCCCACAATAGGATTTCCTTGCCAGGGCAAAACATCCACAATATGGAGACGGTGGGCATCCTAAACGCTGGTTTATAGTGAGAGAGGCGGAAAAAACCTATTACAGAACCTGCCTTCCCTGTTGCAGAAGGCATGTAGCTGGAAGGAGAGGTTCAGCTGCCAGGTCCTGAAGGTAAGGGTTTTGTAAACGGTCATTTGGCCCTGGGACTCCTTCTGGATCCTTCTCAGGACCATTGGGTCTAAGGAAGTACGTCTCTCTGTAGTAAAGCTTGGGAGTGAATTTCTGCGTATCTGACTACCTCTGCTCACTCTCCATGTTCCTGAAATAAATCAGCTGAAATCTGAACTTGTTGGTCTACATCAAGGCCAAGGAAATCTTTCCACCCAGCTGTAGCCGACTGGGATGGGTTCAGCGAGAATGGGGAACAGGCAGAAATTACTCCCAAATCTAATGAATAGAGACCAGGCCTGTCAGAGGCCTCTGCGTCCTCTCCAAGGGGTCACTGCTCAGAAATGTTTTTGCATTGAGGGGGTTGGAGAATCTTCTGATATTGTCCACAAGTGACAAAGTGAGAACTCAGTCCTGTGGCATCCCCTGCCTCGCGGTCCCTTGGTGCAGATTTTGCAGACTGTCTACCTGAAGTCATCATCTGTAGACCTGTGCCAGATTCCCAAGTTCCTACCTTGAAATCTCAGCCCCCCACACCCAGGGCCTAGAGGAGAGCCGATGTAGGTCACTGCAGCTGAGCCTGCGGGGCTGTTTGCTCCTTGAGCGCAGAGCCTTTCAGGCACAGAGAGGAAACCTTGCAGAGAAGTGAGAGAAAGGGCTCTGTGAGTAACAGAGGAAAGCATTCCTCAAAAAATGAAGCATGGAGAGGACAGGAGTCAACTGGTCGCACCTGAGACAGTGATGGGAGCTCTGCTCCTAAGAGGCTGCATGTGACAGAGGAGGGAAAGGGAGAGGAGAGGGGCTGAGCATGGCCCCCTCCCTGGCTTTCCCTCCCATGCCCCACCCTTGCTCTCTTTGCCTGTGTAAGGGAACCCTTCTGATCTACTGTCCATCCCCCATTCTCCAGTCGCCTTGCTTTCAAGGCTTAGATTTCATTCTCTGGAGCCTTTGTGACTTGCCTCAGAGACCCTCTGCTTCCTCTGGTCACAGTTTCTGTGTCTCAGGAAGCTAGAGTAGGCCAGGGTTGTCCCCACCCGCCCCATTGAAAGACTCTTCCTGCTTGTTATCTGTTAAACTCATTTTGCCCAGGGTACTTCCAACCCTCTGGGGCCTCATTTCTTTTCTTGGCTCTCCCTACCCGCCAAGATCCAAAGGAGTGTGTGTTTTTGTGTACATGCATGGTGCCCATACTGTCTTGGTTTTGCATGGGGTGTCAAGGACCTATGGCTGTAATGAGCTTGGGGTCCTCATGGCCAGGAAAAATAGACAAGGGACCAATTTCTACCTCCAGACTCAAAACAATTTAAACCACAATCAATTGTTCTGTAGGAGTCTCAGGACAGGAAGAAAAGTAGGGAAGATGGAGAAAGGATAAATAATCAGTCTTAGCATTCTCTTCCCCTCATTCTTCCCCTCAAACCCTTACCCTCCCCTTTCACGTCTCAGCTACTTATCCTCCCACTACTTGTTCGCTCTCATTCCCAGAATCCCTGCACACAGTAGGCACTCAATAAATGCTTTTTACACTGAGTCAAACTGAATCCGGTTATGCTCTCTGGCTAAACTTTGAGATGAAAAAGCACAAAAGGAGAAGGTAGACCCTCTCCAGATCCTGGGCTAGATTCTCCTACAGGACTGATTGCTAGGGAACAGAGACCCAGAGCAGTGGTTCTCCTGCATCAGAATCACCTGCAGAGCTGGGTGAAACTCAGATTGCTGGGCTCTACCGCCGGAGTTTCTCATTCAATGGGCCTGGGATGGAGCCTGAAAATTTGCATTTCTAACAGGTGCCTGGGTGATGCTGACCCCTCCACTAATCCTGAGAATCACTGTCTTAGGGAACCACAGCCCCTCACCCCAGTGCTCACCATGGGGACCTGGTTCGTCCCAATGTCATATAGTTTAGGAGGAAGGAACAGGTGAGAATTGGGAACACGTGACTCCTGCTCAGTCCTCCACCCCAACACCTACAGGGATCCCAGAAAGATAGGGCAAGGGTGAGCAGAAGTCGGTCTCCGATTGATTAGACGTTCTCTTTTTAAATAGTCCATCGACTCCATCCTTTTTTAAAGTCACTTCCCAAAACATGTTTTGCAGCAGCAACGGAGCACTAGGAATTTCCTGTGGCGAGGCAGCGCCAGCATGGGGAGGGGAGAGGCCTTGCTGAGCGAGCGCCTTCCCTTGGCTCGGGCAGGGCCACGTGCCCCACCCCCTCGCTTGCACATGTCTGCACCGCCACCGCCGCAGCAGCCGGGCTGTTTATGAGCGAGTTGTTGTGGTAGAAATGGAGCAGGCTGCACATGCCCGGGCCATGTGACCCCAGCAGCCCGCGTGAGCCTCGAGCCGGCACAGACACACACACTCGGCCCTGTCCTCCACCGGCTGGAGAAACAGGAGGAAAGATGGGGAAGGAGTGAAAGGGCACTGGGCTCCCTTCCCCCTGTCTCCTGGCTCTTTATTCTGCTTCTGTCTCCTCTGTCTCTCCCAAGCCACCAGGAGAGGAAACACCCAGGAAAGGAACATGGTTTCCCCAGGCATATTCTCCTCCCAGGCAGCCCCTTGGCATTTACACAACCCAGAGCCCTAAGCCCCAAATGAACAAAGGGCCTCCCCAAGCCAAGATCACAGGATGCCAGCCCCAGTCCTCCAGCTGACGTGCTAATGGCAGCCCAGAGCCAAGACTTGGTTTCCCTGCAGCCTGGGCTCCCCAAATCAGGCTGCCTGGTCCCCTCTTTCTAGGAAGGAGGATGCCGCACAGAGATGCAGTGAGTGCCCGGTCCAGAATTAGAACCAGGAGTGTTCAGGGATTTGTGGGGTCAGGGACTGGAAGCAAGGATTCTTTCTGCAGCAGTCGTCTGTGAGGTTAGTGGACAGGAAGGGCAAAATCCCTCTGCCAACTGAGGATAGGGAAGAGCTGAGGGATGGGGTGGGGATGGGGGGTGAGATCTGGAAGAACACAAACTCTGTCCAGCTGGAGAACAAACTCTTCCTTGTGACGCGAGAGACAAGCTCAGCCTCCATCCCTCATGGAAGTGTCCCCTCTCATCCATCTGGCCCTCCCAGCCCCTTAGAGACCTCTGTCAGCACTCTAACCCCAGACCCCCGCTTCCAGCCCTCTGCTCCAGCCCCCCACCCGTGACCCTGTTTCTGAGCGGCAGTGCCTCTTGCTGGGATGTGAGACTGTGCTGGAGTCAGGCGGACAGTAGGTTAGCAGGAACAAGCAAATGAAAGGAGCACGACCCACATTTCCTCACCGCACCAAAACTTCGCAGATCCTGCATTGCAGAGCTAGCGCTTTTTTTTTTTTTTTAATTCTCCACTGGGCCCCTACACGCGTCTGCATTTTTGCAACCAGTACAGATTTTTTTTTCAGGGTGCAAACTGCGCATTCTAATGAGCCAAAGCTCCTTCCCGCGGCATTGAAAATCTCTGGCAAATTGCTTCTCCCCACCCCCACCCCCAATTTAGAAAAAGGGGAGGGATCCCAAATTTGTGAAGTCGCATCCTCCCTTTCTCCTTCCCCTGCTCCCCTCCCCCAACATACTGCAGTCTTTCCAGCCCAACTAACAGCTGCAGACCAGGGGAGAGGGATGGGAGGTGGGAAAAATCAGCCTTGTTCCTCCTTTGCACTCAGACTGAGCTGGCGGGGGGCGGGGTTGCTTTTTTCCTGGGCAACCCGTTGCATCCCTCTTTCCCTCCCCATCCCAGCCAGTGTTTATGTAAGCCTCCCAGAGGCTACACACAGCCCCTAATGCCTGCCCAGGCCGCAGCTCCTCCAAGGTCCGTCCTGCTCACGAGGACTGTCATGAGCCTCCGGCCTCCCCAGGCAGCTGCATGGAGATCTGCAGAGGCTCAAGGAATGAGGAGATGTTGGACACGGAGGGGGTTTGAGATGGAGCTTGGGGTAAGGGATGGCGATGGGGGCAGGCACACAGGTATCCCAGCCTCACCACTCCCCATACATTCCCGTGCATCTTAGTCCTACAGAGGCTCAAGGACAGCCAAGGGGCAGGTGCAGGGACCTGGAAGGTGACACCACCCGTGGGCTCCAGCAGCAGCATAGCAAAGGTTGGACAGGATGGCCTTGCCTTAGCATGTCCTGGATGTCACTGCCCCCCGATCTGGGAGGAGGAACCCCATGCCAGAAAGTGGGCACTCTGGGGCTTAGTTTTCTCCTGCCAAGGGCAGTCCATGTCACCTCCTTGATCCTGTGAGTTTGCTGGGATCCTGGGCTCAGAGAGGGGAACCCAAGGGAGGATTCCCCAAAGCATCTGCTGAAGAAGCACTGGCCCAGGATGGTGGGTGGCTTTCAGAGGGCTGTTTTCAAAAATGCTCATCTCTCAAGCAGGTAAATGGGGAAGAAGGATGTTGTTTCCTTACGGCTTTTTTTTAAAAAATAAATTTACTTTATTATTTATTTTTGGCTGCATTGGGTCTTCGTTGCTGCACGCTGGCTTTCTCTAGTTGCAGAGAGCGGGGGCTAGACTTCGTTGTGGTGTGCGTGCTTCTCATTGCGGTGGCTTCTCTTGTTGCGGAGCACGAGGTCTAGGCGCGCGGGCTCTATAGCACAGGCTCAGTAGTTGTGGCGCACGGGTTTAGTTGATCCGCGGCATGTGGGATCTTCCTGGACCAGGGCTCGAACCCGTGTCCCCTGCATTGGCAGACGGATTCTTAACCACTGCGCCACCAGGGAAGTCCCTCCTTATGGCTTTTTATACAACTTGTGTCTGTCCTTGGTGGTCTTCCGTACTCTCATTTAACCAATCCATTCTTTTTTATTTTTAATTTTTTTAATTGAAACTTGTATTTGAAGTGTTAACAAGGAAGGAGAACTTTGGTTCACTGGAAAAGTCAATCGACTAAATGAATTATAAAGGTAAGCAAGTATGTAACAGGTCATTACTGGCAATGGGCCCATATTGATTGGTTCCTACCAAGGGGTACACGTAGATATGGTTCTCACCAAAGGGTCTGCATGCAAAGGGCTCCCACAGGAGGGGGTCATCCATGCAGCCCCCATTCATGTGGCCCCACCGAGGGTGCCTTCCAGCAAGATAGAGACCACACCACCCAACCAATCCTTTTTTTTTTTTTTGTGGCTACACCACGCAGCTTGTGGGATCTTACTTCCCCGACCAGGGCCCTGGCAGTGAAAGCGCCAAGTCCTAACCACTGGACCGCCAGGGAATTCTCATTTTTTTCCCCAACCAATCCATTCCTGATACACCATGGCCCTTTAAGGGGCCCAGACCTATGGAAGGAAGCACCATGGCCCTTTAAGGGGCCCAGACCTATGTGTCCCTCTCCCTTCATCACCAGCTACATATCCCAGAGTCACGGGGTCAGAGAAGAGAAGGATGTCTGCTTAAGTTACTCACTGCTGTAGCAATGTATGTGGAAGTTTGTTTTTTTGTGTGTTTGTTTGCACCCTAATCTGGCCCCCTTCTACCTAACCAGAGGAGGGGAATGTAGGAGTGAGAGAGGGAGGAGTTTAAGGGAAGAAGAAATGAGGGTGGAGTTAGAGGTTCTGGGAAACTAAGGTACTTGTGGAGACAGGAGCAAGGGGTACTTCGGGCTTCCCCTTCTTGGTGACACACCTCATTTCCAGCACCATTGTTGCTTAGGAAACACCAGGATGAGCTTGCAGCTCAGACATTCCACCCAGAGTAATCATTCTCTCAAGGAAGGGCAGTCTTGCTAGTGGGAAGAGTTTTATCCTCAGGCCTGGGGTTGAATTCCCAACATTGCCATTTTCATTGTGCCATTGATAGTAGTAGTTCCAAGAGACAGCTGGGGGAGCTTTAGCTCCTCCATAAGTCTCCATTAACTCCTCCATTCTTTAATGTGACATCTTCTCAATCTTAAGTGCTTCACTTCAAATACAGCTTCAAGACAAGTTGCCTTGTCTCTGGAGCGTCCTGGGCAAGTTAATAAATGTTTCTAAGTCTCAGATTCCTCATCTCTAAATTAAGAATGGGGACTTTCCTGGTGGCGCAAGTGGTTAAGAATCCGCCCGCCAATGCAGGGGACACGGGTTCGAGCCCTGGCCCGGGAAGATCCCACATCCCGCGGAGCAACTAAGCCTGTGCGCCACAACTACTGAGCCTCCGCTCTAAAGCCCGCAAGCCACAATTACCGAGCCCGCGAGCCACAACTACTGAAGCCCGCGCGCCTAGAGCTCATGCTCCGCAACAAGAGAAGCCACCACAATGAGAAGCCCACGCACCGCACCGAAGAGTAGCCCCCACTTGCCGCAATTAGAGAAAACCCGCGTGCAGCAACAAAGACCCAACGCAGCCAAAAATAAATAAATAAATTTTAAAAATAAATAAACTAAGAATGAGACCTACAGCATAGGGCTGTCATGGACGTTCAATGAAATGATCTGTGTAACACACTTAGCCCAGTGCCTGGCATACAGTTGGTACTTAATACATATTTATTACTTCCTTTCCTTGGAAAAAGGAGTAGTGAGGTAAAGATAGAATCTGAGACAAAACACATCCATGGAACCCAGGCTTGGATCATACCTCACCCTCCCTTTTTCTATCACCCCCAGAGAAAAAATTAATTCAGACTTTAACCCTCCTACTTAATTCTCCTGAAATTCTCCCCAAGACATCAAAGCTTTTGGTGGGTTAGGGAAAGCTGGCTGGTCTTTCAGAGAACAGAAAAAGGATCTAGGAGGGCTGGGAATGAGTCTCTCCCAGGCACAGGGCTTGCTGCCTGGGGCTGGGGCATTCCCAGCGTTTCTGTCCTGGGTCTGCATCACCTGGGCAGGCAGGTTATTTTCCTGGGGCAGTGGTTCGTTCCGTGAGAAAGGAGCGGGGAAGGAAGGCACTTCCTTCCTACTGAAGGCTGACCTGGTTTCCAGCAAGGACCCACCCCAGTCAGTCAGTCAAGCAGTCAGCCCAAGATTTAGGCCACCCAGGATTTGCACAGGGTGTTGCCTTGTTACCCAGAGCACCCTACTGATGAGGAAAATAGGTCTTGGATCAAACACACACATCCACACACATTCTTGCCATTCACACTTACACACTCACACATGCAGTCTCTCATTCATGATCCTATGATCACACTCTGGCCAGAGCTTGGAGCTCTCACTCTCTTCTCTTCCTCTACCCTATCTCTGCTGTCCTCCCCAGACCAAAGAAATTCAAGAGAATTTAACAGATAGTTGGAAACATATATACACACACAGGATTCCACCCGGCCCCTAAATGGTGAGGTCAGTCTAGGATCCCAGACTCTGAGGAATCGGAGCAGAAGTGTGGGCAACATGGAGCCAGGTGTGCTCTGCTGTGCTGGGTCTTGGATATGCATCCATTCCCCATGGTTCTACCTGGGCACTGTTGATTAAGGGTCCAAGTTGTTCTTGGGCTGAATTTCGCTATGGGAGATACGGTGCGTGAGCATGCACAGGTGTGTGTGTGTGTGTGTGTGTGTGTGTGTGTGTGTGTGTGTGTGTGTGTGTGTGTGTGTGTGTATAGAAGTGAACTGGAATGTCCAGCTGGCAGGAGGGGTGGGAGGCCATGTTGAGATACACCTGTTGTCTTAGGTCAAGGTTGAGGTCATAGAGAGGCCAAAGCTAGATTCTATTCCAGGTCCCCAAAGGCCAGACAACCCAGCCTTTTCTCCCTCCATTTGGTGGCTCTTAGTCCCATAGTCTCTGTCCTTCTCCCAGCAGCTGTTGACAGAGAGAGGAGCAGGATGGATAGACAGAAGCTTCTGGAGCCAAGGGAGAGTCCTGCCTCGTCATTATTCTGTATCCTTCTCTCCAGTTGTAGAAGGAAGATCCCAAAGTTACTTCTTTGTCAGGGAGCAAAGGAGGGGCCCTATAAGAAGTGCAGAGGAAGGAGGGCGCAGAAGTAACCCCCCTCCTTTGCCTCCTCCCTCCCAGCCTCCGCCTTCGTACCTCACACAGACTGCAAAACAACCCAGCTTCTTGCCAAGAGTCAGGCTGACTGCATTTCAGCTCTGGCTGCCTCTGCTTCCTCCTCCCTCTCACTGGCTGTAAACTCAGGGAGGGAGTCTTGACCCCTGCCCTCCCCGAGTAGGGATAAACACCAGCAAGTAGAACAAGGGGTGGGCAGGGTGACCACAGCAGCAAGAAGAACTGTAGCTGCCTAACAGGGCAACGAAAGGGAGTGTGCTGACGGGGGTGCTGGGCTGGTGGGGAGCTAGAGGTCATACCAAGGTCCCTGATTTTGAGTCTAGCCCTGGCAGGTCCCTGGGCTCGGGCTCTGGCCCTGGCCCTGGCTCTGATGGAGACTCAGGAAGGGTGCAGAGAGCATGCAGTGCCGGACATGGCAGTTCACCTCCCAGTTTTCCCTCCAGAGCCCAGCAGGAGGAGGGAGAGGGGGTGGAGGCTGAGTTCAGAACCAAGTTTTCCTGAAAAGTCTCTTTCCTTGTTTGTCCTAGCCCCTCCCAGGTCCTCCCACGCTCTGCTGCAGCTTCCCAGCTCTGGGCCAAGGGGCCAGGGCAGGCCAGGGAAGAGCCCACTGCCCTCACTCTCCCACTGTTCTTGGGGGCAAGGAAACAAAGCTAAAGCCCAGGCCGTTCTAGGGAGCCCATCTGTCTTCCCCTGGGAGTCAGAGGGCCAGCGAGTGGTCAGGCCAGCTGCCCAGCCGCCTCCCCTTCAGTCATCTTCACAGTCCTCTCTGCTTACTTCCTCACCACCCAGCTTACTCCTTCCTTGGTGTCCACATGCCTCCTTTTCTTTACTTTTTTGGTAGCTGTTTCCAGGCATCCATCAATGCTGTCCCAGGAGCTATCTGTGAACAAGTGGAGAAGGGCTTCCTGTGTGGGGAAAAAAAAAAAGACAAAAAAAAAACCCTCCCTAGGAGCAGTGGGACTGAGGAGGGACTAGCAGGAAGCAGCAGGTGGCCCAGGTTCACTTGGCTGCTTCAAGAAGAGGCTTGCAGCTCTCCCCGCAAGCCAAGTCCTCAAACAGGATAGACCTCGGGAATTCCTGGCATCCCAGTGGTTAGGACTCCCAGCTCTCACTGCCGAAGGCCCGGGTTCAATCCCTGGTTGGGGAATCCCACAAGCCACACAGCGAGGCCAAAAAAAAAAAACCCCAAAACAGGATAGACCTTGACTGGAGACCCTTTTTCGCCAATGGGGCAGAGTTGCTCCTCTGAAGGGAGATGCGGGCTGTTTCTAACCCCTATTCAGCGTTTCATTTCCATGTCTGCCCACCTCCTTGATGGTGGTCAAATGAAACTAGCAATGGATGCCTGACCTTGGGCCAATCACTTCTTCTAAGACTCATTTTCCTCGTCAGTAAGGGAGAGAGGGTTAAGATGGTCTTTGTGTTCCCTTCCGTGGAATCCACGCTACCCTGAAGCACTGAGGGTGGGGAGGGGGGTGTCACTCTGCCCCCAAGCCCTGCCTCACCTCTGGCCCCTTTAGAACTTCAAAGCACTTTCACCACAAAGCTCTCCTCCCTTGTCCTTTTTATTTCCTAGACAAAGGGAAATGACTCACCCCGAAGTCACCTTCAGTGGGTGGGGTGGTGTCATACACGAAAACAGGGAGTCCCCAGGGACATCCTCACCACGCCCCCCCCCCTGCCATGGCAACTCGTTTCCCTAGGGGAGTAGAATGGAACAGGGGCCACATTTCCTTTCCATCTCAGGACTTGGCTCTGCAGCAGAAGTTCAGCTTAAGCTCCTGACCGAGGGGATATTCCTACTTGTCATCTCTCTCGTGTCACCAGTAACCTCAAGGCGAAGTCAGTCCTGCAATCACGTGAAGCCCTCACGTTTGCAAGGTTTGCAGAAAGGGGTTGTTAGCTTTGATCTCCCAGGGAGCGGCCAAGCTTGCCAGCCGCTCCCCAGGAATTCACATGCCTCTGCCATACAGGCTTTCCAAACACGCCACCCTGACTCTCAGCGCACTCCACCCCACAAGGCTCTCAGCTCCTCCCCGGTTCCAGCAGGAGCTTTTGCGAGGCAGAAACGGGGAAATATACGCAGTCCGCACACTTTGCCAATGGACTACATATCCCGACAGCCTTGGCTTTACGCAGGCGCACGGAACTCAACGTGCCTGCTGCTGGAAAAGTGTGTCACTGGGGCACGAGGCGCTCCCTGGGATCACATGGTACCTGCTCCAGTGCCGCGTGCGGCCCGGGAACCCTGGGTTGCTGGCGCCTGCGCAGAGCCCTCTGTCCCAGAGAAAAAGGCTGGGGCAAAAGGCCGTTGAGATTGGCAGAGTGAAATACTGCTGCCGAGGGAACGTAGCAGGGCACACGTCTCGCTTCTTTGCGCCTGGGTGCCCCGTTTCTCCCATCACGTACTTACTTCCTGACTGCAACCTCTCTCCCTCTGGGACTTTTGCACCGGGAGCTCCAGATTCCCTACCCTGCAGCGCTGCGGAGCCTTCAGGCAGTGGCACCCCGGGCACTGCAGAGACCCGACCCTCCTTGCTACCTTCTAGCCAGAACTACTGCAGGCTGATTCCCTCCGCCCCCTTCCCCCACACTCTCTTGCTTTTCCCATGCAAAGCCGACCTCCGTTGCCTCAGCGTCCTACCCTTCTGCAGGGCTGCAGTCGGCCACCCCAAGACCTTGCTGCAGGGTGCCTAGGATCCTTATCGTGAGCCGCGGGGTCCACTCCCCGTCCTCGGTCAGTTCCCAGGGGGCGACAGCGGCAATTGTAATCTCCAGTTTGTGTCAAGGTCCAGTTTGAATGACCGCTGTCAGCTGGTGAAGACATGACGACCCTGGACTCCAACAACAACACAGGTACTAAGATTCCTTTGCTACCATCATTCTTTCTCTGTCACTGTCTCCTCTCCTCCATCTACGCCTTTGTAAGGAACTTTGTAAGGGACTGGAGACTCCCTCGGCCTGGGGATTTGCTAGCGTGATGGGGGCCGTAGGCTGGGATTTCCAGAGTGGGTTGTTCGGCCTGGGAATGCGCCCGGAGGCGCCCCACCATCACCCCTCAGAGCCCCTCTCTTTAGCCTGAAGGACTCGGATCGCGGGGAAGGAGTAAATGGAGAGCGGGTACGTGTGGTGAGATGAACAGTTTACAAGAACTGGGAGTTTTGGAGCAGTGCCCCGAAACGCCCCCATCTGTCCACCCCCTGCAGCTGTGGCATGCCTGGACTTCTCGGAAGGAGGACCCCCTCCTTCCAATCTTCCTCTTCCCTTAGTTCCTGCAGGCTCGAGGGAACTCGAGAAGCAGTGGGGCGACCTGGGTTCCAGGCAGGAGGGGCTGGGGGGATGGGTCGGATCTCACTGGTGAATCCTCAGTAGGGAGCGGCACTTGAGGAGCCCCACGAGTGGTGCTCTGCCCCAGGAAGGACACCCAGAGCGCCCCGGCAGCCCGGAGCGCTCACATGGCTGCGGAGCCGGGCCCACGTGCTGCGTTTGTTTTCATTCTGCAGAAGCCGTCGCCGCCACCCCATTGGTGGTTGCCTCCCGGCCCCATTACATAATGAGCTCCGCCCCCCGTTGCCCCGGCAACGCGTGTACCCTTCTCTCCTCCCCTTAGTAGTCCTGACCCAGCTGGCGTGAGGGACCCAGCCCTAGACTGGGACCCCGGACGCCGAGGAGGGGCGGGGCGGGGGGCGGGGCTGCTGCTCCCGATTGACGGGAAGCGGAGAGGGCGGAACCTCGGGTTCTGGGGTTCCTCGTTGGGGAGCCACGTGCAAGAGGCACACGTGGAGCCGGGACGTGAGGCCGGCTGAGGGCCCGGCTCCCGCCCCGCCCCGCCGAGATCTGGGTGAAGCTGGGCTGACTCACCGCCCCCGCCTGCCTCCTTTTCCTGTCCGCCTGCCCGGCCCTCTCCTCCTTCCCCATAACCGATGCAGAGTAAGACAGAGCCATCCCTGACCTCTCGTGGCCTCATGTTTACACTCCTCAAGGGGACCTCACATCTAGCCACCCTTCTCCTCACTCTTTTCCTCTTCATTCTCTTTGCACCTACCTCACCGTACTGCCTTTAGACTCAGCTTCTCCACATTACAAATTCTTTCTGTTCCCCAAGCATCTCGTTTCTTAGTCCTGCAAACACTGTCTTACGCCTACTCCCAGCAAACAAGAAGCAGTTTGTCTCCTAAGGGCTTCCCGCAGAACAACTACATCCCAGAAACATAGCTGAAAGGATATTAAGTCTCTTTCATCTTTTTTTTTTTTCCCCACAGAAAGGAAAACTGGGACCCAGAGAGGGGAGTTGATTTCCTCTGGGTCACAAATCAAGTTGGTGGTGATAGATCCAGATCTAAAACTAGACTCTTTTGAGTGTGCCCCACACTTCCAGGTGGAAGTCTCTTCGGATGAGTCTCACTTCTCTTTGGGGGATGGCTGAACTGGGTCAGGTTCATTTACCACCAAATAAATATCCCATTCCCCCACCTCAGCCCTGAAACTGTAGGAGCCGATCTATTGTGCAATTATTTTACAGGGAACTCGGTTCACCCTGACCAACCTTGAGCTATTTTAGGGTTGCTCTGCCCAGCTTAGTGTGTGTCAGTGGGTGAGCAAGACATGTGCCTCTGTAGACACGGTGGCATGCCCTGTGTCAGCTCACACGTGTCCTGGGATCCTCCCTCCTCCCACCCCATCCATGGCAGGCCATGCGAGGTACTTGGCAAAGGTGTGGCAGGCAGGTCACCTTCTTCTCCTGCTAATGCAATGGGAACACAGCCACCTGGTTGGCAATATAACTAGAGGGCCAAAGTCCCTGAATGGCCAGAGAGCCAAGGTCATTGTCACTAGGCAGAGAGATCTAGAAGGGGGAATTCCAAAGCCTGAGGCTGGACAGTTTGTCCTTCACTTCCAACTCCTGCAACTCATACTGTTAAGCCCTTCCCTGGGTTCAGGGATAGAGTCCACTCTGACTCTTGATCTTGGAGGCCAGGGGAACAGTACCTTTGGAGAATACGTCTTCCAGTTTTGAGGGAATGTGATTGTTTTGCTCTTGTAAGACCCCCACTCTCCTCACTGTTGGCTAGCTGCCCCTCCATGGTCTCATCACTGGAATGGTCTTGGCATTAAAATCAGCAGCTGGTTTTTGTTCTTTTTTTTTGAAGCCTGGGCATTATGAATGGTTTTCAGCTGCTCATCCTATCCCGAGGTCAGCTGCTGACAATTAAGTCATTAGCTGCGGTTGATATTCTAAAGGAAGGCATCCAGGGCGGGGGTGGGGGGGTTGGTACATATGTGAGATACTCGCAGAGCATCACAGAGGTCATGCCTCTAGAGAGGTACCTCGCACGCCAGGCAGAAGCTGAGTGTACCTGCCAAGAGTTGCGGTGGTTGGTTGGCCGTGTCTGGTATGTGTTGGGGAGTTGCTTATTGTGGCTCTTCTGGGGACTCCAGGATTAGGTGTTTCACATGGTTAACTTCTGAGTATCCAACAGTGTTTTGGGAGGCAGGTGAGAGATGGGCAGAGTGGTGACCTAGGACCAAAGATATATGGCGGTTGACACGCCTTTCCCTTGGGTTCTCCTGCCAGGTGGCGTCATCACCTATATCGGCTCCAGCGGCTCCTCCCCAAACCGCACCAGCCCCGAGTCCCTCTACAGTGACAGCTCGAATGGCAGCTTCCAGTCCCTGACCCAAGGCTGTCCCACCTACTTCCCACCATCACCCACTGGCTCCCTCACCCAGGACCCAGCTCGCCCCTTTGGGAGCACTCCACCCAGCTTGGGTGACGATGGTTCCCCTTCTTCGTCTTCCTCGTTGTCATCCTCCTCCTCCTTCTATAACGGGAGCCCCCCCAGGGGTCTACAAGTGGCCCTGGAAGACAGCAACCGAGTGTCCCCCAGCAAGAGCACCAGCAACATCACCAGTGAGTAAATTTCCAGCCGATCTGGGGGGAAGGGAAGGTGTCCAGGCTGAGGTGGGGAGTTGACATTCATGTGACACAGTTATTCCCAGGACCTACGCTGGCCTCAGGGCTTTCTCCTAGAGTTGCACCAACTGCTGTCAGCCCTGTCTGCTCATCCGGGTGCTCCCTAGATACTGAAGCTCCTCCTCAGTTTCCCACCCCCCCCCGCCCAATCTCCAGCTCAGAAAACCTCCAGCTCTCTGACCACTCAGAAACCTGCCCTGTTCACCCACTGCCCCTCTCTTCCCGCAGAGCTGAATGGCATGGTGCTACTGTGTAAGGTGTGTGGGGACGTGGCCTCGGGCTTCCACTATGGCGTGCATGCCTGTGAGGGCTGCAAGGTGAGGCAGGGTGGGGGTAAGGGCAGGTGACCCTCTCCCACAGGACACATAGGCCCGGCCTAGACGGAGATGCTCACTAGCTGCCCCGGCTCCACAGGGCTTTTTCCGTCGGAGCATCCAACAGAACATCCAGTACAAAAGGTGTCTGAAAAACGAGAACTGCTCCATCGTCCGCATCAATCGTAACCGCTGCCAGCAGTGTCGCTTCAAGAAGTGTCTCTCCGTGGGCATGTCTCGAGATGGTGAGGCAGCACCGTGCCCACGAGCCTCCCCTCCCCCTCCCCCGTTCTTCCACTCGGAAGTTTCTGAATTAATCCCTGCCTTACAAAGGCCCAATACTAGGCATCTCATTTGCATAGGGGATGCCCACATTTCATCGGGTCTCAGGTAAACACACACATCTTTCTCATTAGTCTCTCTGGTCACCTCTTACCGTAATGCCTACTTGGAAAACCCCCTCGATGGGTGTGGCCTTGTGGGTTTTATGTGGAACCCCAAGCTCTAAGGGGCTTGCCCTTTCAGGAGGAAGGAAGAGAAGCGTGTGAGTGTGTATTAGAACTTCCTGACACTGCTCTCATCCTGTCACAGCTGTGCGTTTTGGGCGCATCCCCAAACGAGAGAAGCAGCGGATGCTGGCTGAGATGCAGAGTGCCATGAACCTGGCCAACAACCAGCTAAGCAGCCAGTGCCCGCTGGAGACCCCGCCCACCCAGCACCCCACCCCAAGCCCCATGGGCCCCTCCCCACCCCCAGCCCCTGCCCCCTCACCCTTGGTGGGCTTCTCCCAGTTCCCACAGCAGCTGACGCCTCCCCGATCCCCAAGTCCTGAGCCCACAGTGGAGGATGTAATATCCCAGGTAGCCCGGGCCCACCGAGAGATCTTCACCTACGCCCATGACAAGCTGGGCACCTCACCTGGCAACTTAAATGCCAACCATGCCTCGGGCAACCCTCCAGCCACCACCCCACATCACTGGGAAAGTCAGGGCTGCCCGCCTGCCCCCAATGACAACAACATCGTGGCCGCCCAGCGTCATAATGAGGCCCTGAACAGTTTACGCCAGGCTCCCTCCTCTTACCCTCCCACCTGGCCCCCTGGCCCTGCCCATCACAGCTGCCACCAGCCAAACAGCCATGGGCACCATCTGTGCCCCACCCACGTGTACCCAGCCCCAGAAGGCGAAGCACCTGCCGACAGTCTGCGGCAGGGCAACTCCAAGAACGTTCTGCTGGTGAGGGCACTGGGGGTGAAGTGGGCAGGGGACTGGGGAGACTGGATTTAGCACAGGGCCGCTGGGTGTGCCTGAAGGCTAGGTGCAGGGAGGATGCTCAGCCCTGCAGGAAGGGCTCTGCCTGGGAATCCCTGATCTCCACCTGGCACCCGATTGCTACTTTACCTGAAAGACCCATCCTCCAACGCCACAACTCTAACCCAAGCAGAGTCGGGGGCCCAGCACTGCCGGGGAAGCCTATCTGAGGCAGCCTGACTGATACTCCCCTCCCCAAATTCTCTCCTCTTCCAGGCATGTCCCATGAACATGTACCCGCACGGACGCAGTGGGCGAACTGTGCAGGAGATCTGGGAGGATTTCTCCATGAGCTTCACGCCCGCTGTGAGGGAGGTGGTCGAGTTTGCCAAGCACATCCCTGGCTTCCGTGACCTTTCTCAGCACGACCAGGTCACCCTGCTTAAGGCTGGCACCTTTGAGGTGAGTGACCCTTTGTGCTCCCTGCTCTTGACCTTGGGAAGGATCCAGCAGAAAGGGTGTCTGGGGTGGGCAGGGGCTCTGAAACCTTACTCTTGACGGATGAAGGAAGGGGCAGAATCCCTCCCAGTCCTGCCTATGGATGGCTGGGACTTCTGTCATCTCAGCTGGGGTCTAATTACATCCTATTACCCTAAAATAACACTTTAGGGTACAGCGCTATTCCCGTTCTAGACATGAGCACATTCACTTTGGTGAAGTGCCTTGCCCAAGGTCACAGGGAGCGACAAGGTTGAGACCCAGATTCAGGCTGGATTCCAAAGCCAGTGGGATGTTCCCCATCCACCTGGCACTGCACCCCCCTCATTGCTTACTCAGAAACTAGCCCCAGTCTTGACTGAGAAATCTAAGGCAGCACCAGTAACCCTTTCACAAAACTTTAGGGGAGGGCTTCCCTGGTGGCGCAGTGGTTGAGAGTCCGCCTGCCGATGCAGGGGACACGGGTTCGTGCCCCGGTCCGGGAAGATCCCACATGCTGCGGAGCGGCTGGGCCCGTGAGCCACGGCCGCTGAGCCTGCGCGTCCGGAGAGACCCGCGTACCGCAAAAAAGAAAAAAGAAAAAAAAAAAAAAACTTTAGGGGCAACTTGGCGATTGCTCCTCCCACTCCACCCAGGATGACTGTCCCCGCTTTAGGTGCTGATGGTACGCTTTGCATCGCTGTTCAACGTGAAGGACCAGACAGTGATGTTTCTGAGCCGCACCACCTACAGCCTGCAGGAGCTCGGCGCTATGGGCATGGGAGACCTGCTCAACGCCATGTTCGATTTCAGCGAGAAGCTCAACTCCCTGGCGCTTACCGAGGAGGAGCTGGGCCTCTTCACCGCGGTGGTGCTCGTCTCTGCAGGTAGGTCAGGCTCCCGCCTGAGCCTGACCCCGGGAGGAGGCGGACGCAGTTCGATTCAACACACCTTTTATGGAGTACCTACTCTAGGCCAGGCCCTGCACCCGGGCACTGGGGATACAGACATGATTCAGACACAGTCTAGCTCAGGAGACAGACTCATGCCCGACTAATTATAAAACAGTGAGATAAGTGTCACAGTAGAAGCATGAACCAAGGGCTTTGGAAGCACACACAACTATTTCTGCCTGGGGAGTTGGGGAAGGAGGTGACACTTGAGTGGGGCCTCAAAGGACAAGTAAAGATACTGCCAGGCAGAGAGAGGGGGAAGGGCATCCCAGGCAGAGGGAACTACAGAACAAAAAGCAAGGGAGCCTGGGCGTGTGTGGCCTGTTCAGGGAAGGAGAGCGGCCTGGTGGGGTGGGAGGGGGCCAGCCCTGCTGAGCCTGGGCTCCCAGGTCGCAGGCACCTCCTGCTCTTGGGTCAGAGGCCTAGGAGAGGGAGTCATGTTCCCCCTCCTCCTCCTTCCCCATCGGCCCTCTGAGGGGCTTCGGGGAGAGGCTGCATGGCCGCCGCCGCGTCCTCGCAGGCCTCCGGGTCCTCCTCGTCAGAGGAGCTCAGGGAGCCTGCCTCACTGCCGTCGTCTTCCCCACAGACCGCTCGGGCATGGAGAATTCCGCTTCGGTGGAGCAGCTCCAGGAGACGCTGCTGCGGGCTCTTCGGGCTCTGGTGCTGAAGAACCGGCCCTCGGAGACTTCCCGCTTCACCAAGCTGCTGCTCAAGCTGCCGGACCTGCGGACCCTGAACAACATGCATTCCGAGAAGCTGCTGTCCTTCCGGGTGGACGCCCAGTGACCCGCCCGGCCGGCCTTCTGCCGCTGCCCCCTTGTACAGAATCGAACTCTGCACTTCTCTCTCCTTTACGAGACGAAAAGGAAAAGCAAACCAGAATCTTATTTATATTGTTATAAAATATTCCAAGATGAGCCTCCGGCCCCCCGAGCCTTCTTGTAATACCTGCCTCCCTCCCCCATCACTGAACCTCCCCTGCCTCCCCTATTTAAACCACTCTCTCCCCCCTCTTACTCTCTAGCCCCCCGATTTGTTCTATTCCTGTCTCAAATCCAGTAGTTCACAGCTGAGCTGGCTTCTGTGGTGTGTGCTCGTTCTGGGGGGCGGGGCGGAAGCGTGGCCAAGGCTGGGGGCACACCTCTCCACCTGGTCAGTTTGTGGGGTGGGTCCTCTGGCCAGCAGATGGGAGGATACAGGGAAACAGCACACAAGTCTAAGGGGGGGGTGCCCAAGGGGATTATTTTCATCATATATTTATTACATAAATATATAGTAAAATAGACGAGCAACAATTACCATAAAAATATCTTTCTTTAAAATCCTGACCCAGAACACAACGGGGTGAAAAATCGCACAAAACAGACATACTGATTGTCAACGTGGGGCAGGAGTAGGAGCCCCCAAGTCACCCCTACTGGCCCCACCCCTCCCTGGGGAAGGGACCTACCTCCTTCCCTGTTTCTGGCCACAGCCCCCCTCCCCCCACCCCAGCACCAGCTTCTCATACATTCAGTAGCGCCTGCAAGGAAGTGTCCCCCTCCTCCCACCCAGGAGTTCCCAGGGCAGGAATTACTGTCCCCCTTATGGACGGTGTCTGTGTCACACGCCCTGCCCTCTCCCAGCCCTGTAGACCCGCCACCAGGGGAAGGGGTAGGGGCTCCTCCACCCCCACCCTCCCCAAGTCTGAGCAGGGAGGAGGCTGGATGAGGTATGTGTGTTATGAGTGATGGGAGGGGGAATACTGAGATGGAGAGGCGGGTGGTGGGGGTGGGGTAGTGGTCATGGCTCTGGCACCCCCTTGTCCTGGCCTGGCACCCTCCTCCCACCAACACTGCACCTGCTGCCCCACTCTGCCTGCCCTAGTGCCCCGGGCCAATACTGGGGGAGGCATGCTAAGCACCCACGTCAAGGCCATCCCCCTCATTAGCACCAATGGCCCCCAGGAGAGGGCCCTGTCCCTCACTTCCAAAGCAGGGACTGGGACAGCTGCCTCTCTAGAGCAGGTGCGTGGCGCTCCTGAGTCCCCCCGGCTCCTCCCCCACCACGTGTACTTGCTCACACATTCACACAGAGAAACGCACACATACACCCCACGTCACTGAGAGTGGGGGGAGGGGTCGGGGGTTACAGGGAGGAGTGGGGGATCACAGCTCATATGATTGGGGAGGGGGAGGGGGAGGGGGGATTCCCAAGTGCCTGTAAGAGGCCAGGCCTCTTGAAGGCCTTTTCTCCACCATGGGCATGGCTGAGAATGGGAACGGAGGGGTGGACGTGGGGATGGAGGGATAGAGAGACTGCAGACAGGTCAGGAATTCCACTGGGCCCCCAGGGGGTGGGAGGAGGGTACAAGAGGGCTTATCCATGGGACTGGAGTAATACAGGAATCAGTACCCCAGGAGAGCGAGAGGGTAGAGACGGACAAGGACAGCACGGGCAGCCCACGAACCCAAGGGGGGCTGGGCAGGCACATGCACAGGTGATAGCAGATGCTCTTCTAGGCCCTCCAGCCCTGTCGGAACACCTGAACAGTGGGGGAAGGACATGCCCTGATGGGCAGCATAGCATTGCCTTCGTGTGTGTGTGTGTGTGTGTGTGTGTGTGTGTGTGTGTGAAGGGGGCTGTGGCAGGCTGAGGGTCAGGGTGGGGTGGCAGGTTCCCCACTGCTTAAGACATTTTTGCCCCAATAGTGCAAAGCGCAGGAAGCCCTGGCACCCCTCCCCCCGCCCCCTGCCCCATTCCCCATGGCTTCCGGGGGCATCTGTGTCCACCCATCCATCCCTGCCGACATGCAGCCCTGAGCCCAGGGCCCTCTGGTCTGCTCCGTCCCTCCCCCACCCTCCCCTCCCCCCACCCTCAGAGGGCTACCTCCTCCCTCCCTCTCTCGCCTGCGGAGTGGGCGATAGCCAAAGGGAGGAGGAGGGCAGCTCACCCAAGTGCAGACCAACAGAGCACTCCTCACCAGGAGGGTGGGAGGTGGCTCAAGCCAAAGTCCCTGAATTAGAGAAAAGAAGAGGGGAAAGGGGTTCCGGGGGCACAGGGGCGGCTGGCCTGAAGAGCTTCAAAGAAAAGAGGAGGAGCACCAACCACCCCCTCCCCCGGGGCTTCGACTAAGTGCCACTTATCTAAGCACCCCCATTCCGGTGCCTGCCTGCCCGGAGTCTGGGATAGTGCATCGAGTGGGAGTGGAAAGGAGGAGGGCAGGGGTTAGAGAGAGCCCAGCAGACAGATGGAAACAGGGGCCGAGGGGGGTGGAGGCTCTCGGAGAAGCTCACGCACACCGCCCCCCCCCCACCCAGGGCAGCAGCATCTGGATCGTAGCTAATACTGCAGGATGTGAGGAGGGCGGGACCTTGAGCCACAGTTTTTCCTGTGTGGGTGCCACGATGCGGAAGGAGCTGGTGGGGGACACAGGGAGAGGCACCTGGGGCTGGGCACTTGAAAGGGGAGCTGTGCGGGCAGCAGGGCAGGCTGGTGAGGGGCCAGTTGGCATCCAGCGTGAGAGGTAGATGGAACTCAGCGGGCACGAGTGGCAGAGAGCAGAGGGAGTACTGGCGCGGGGGTGCCAAAGGGGCACAGAGGAGGGGCAAGGCAAGGGGGGGTGGCCAGGACCCTGTTGTATTAACTCACAGCTCTGATCGGCAGCCCTACCCCTGGGGACCTGGTGCGGGGGGCAGTTCTCTCTGATGTGGGGGGAGGAGGGGCAGCTCTCAAAGTGCTTGGGGGTGGGGGGGTCCTCCCCTCTGGCCAGCCTCAGTTAATAACTTAATATCATCTCTCTATCAATCGCTCGCTCTCTCTTTTTTCTCTTTTTTTCTTCTGTCTAGTACTTCTTCATTTATCTTGTCTCCGTGCCTGGTTTCCAAAGTGCAGTTAGAATGACTGTAATTTTTAACCTCCAGGGGAGGGGCCAAGCCAAGCCTTTCTTTGCACCCAGGCATCTGGGGAAGCAGAGAGGCCCTTAGCCTGGAGGGGGAACCTAGGCCAAGAGACTGGGCGGGGGGCTCTCTCTTGCATGTGTGCAGGGGGTGAGTTGAGGGCATCTTCCCCCATCCCTCCATCCCCTACGGTCAAGATGGCTTGTCCCCTCTTAGCTCTCCCTCCCTTCTCCTACCTTCTCGGAGGACGGGGTCCTGGGAACTGCAGGACACGGTCCCCCCTGCCCCCTGACCCCCCCCCCCCACCTCCCACACTGTCCTTTTCATAGCAAGTTCATTTGTTTGCCCTGCCCCAGGGCTGGAGGTTCTGAGGAGGGACGGGGCAATGCGGGGGGTGTGTGTGTGTGTGTGTGTGGGGAGCTGAATCTATCCGAGGACGAGAGGGAGGAGAGAAGAGGTGTGGGGGTCTCCCTCAGCCCCCAGCTCTGCCCCTTCTCTCCAGGCTCCTCCCCACCAGCTCCGCACACCCTCTGGCCGCCTGAGGCTTTAGACTTCCTGATCCTCAAAGACCTCGAGGAAGAGTGGGGGGAAGAGTTCGGTGGGGCACTCGACTTTCATGTGGAGGAAGCGGCTGGCGTGGCAGGCCCCGATCATGCGGAGGTCAGTCACCTTCATCAGCAGCTTGGGCCAGAAATGCGGAATGTTGTGTTTGCGGTGGTTGACGTAGTGCTCGAACGCCAGCAGGTACGCCTCCTGACTCTTCTCGATCTTGTCCACACACAGCAGGCCCGAGCGGTCTGCGGGGAAGGAGGGGCAGGCGGGTGAGTGGGCGGAGGGGGGCAGAGGCGGAGAGGCTGGGGGAGAGGGAAGAAAAACACGTTCTGGGCAAGTGTAGGGGCAACCGCAGGGCAGAGGGAGGGGACCGGGGGGTGGAGGGGCAGGTAAAGAGGACAGAGGGCAAGAGGTAGGCCTGGAAAGAGAGGAGTCCTGGAGACAGGGCAGGACTAGCGGACAGAGAGATGGGGTGGGGAGAGCAATACAGAGGGAGTTAGGGGCAAGAAAGGGGGACTGAGGACAGAGGAGGGATGGGGGAGAGAAGGTGAATGGGAACAGAGTAGGGGATGGGGAACAGAGGGGTCTGGGAGAGACAGAGAGCAGGTGGGGGCAGAGAGAACAAATGAAGCCAGAATAGGAGGAGAGGAGGGACTGGGAGGTAAGAGATGGGCCTGGATATCAGAACAGAGTGGGGGTGGGTGAAAGAGCAGGGGACAGAGAGGTAGCTTTGTGGAGCAGAGAGACCACGGGGTTAAAGAAGGAGCGTGACAGGCCCAGGGCCCAGCCAAACTCTGGGCCCCTGGACGCTCCTGAGCCCTCCCAGCCAGGCCTCGGTACCTGTTGACATTAGCAGCACAGCCTGCAGCAGAGCCACTTCCGTGTCATCCAAGTTAAAGGCAGAGAGTGACTTGCCCAGTTCAAAGATGGCATCGGAGACGACACCCAGGCCGCCATTCTTGAGCTGCTCCCGCTTGACAGCCATCTCCCCGCTCAGTGTCAGGGTGTCGCTCTCGGGGTCATAGCGGACAGCCGCCCGCAGGGACATAATCTCCATGCAGCACCCCTTCAGGAGGATGATCTGGTCTTCGCAAGGCAGCTGCAGAACCACAGGGACACTCAGCAGGCCCCTCCCCGTAAGCATCGCCTGCGGGGGCCCCCTGGGAGCCGCAAGGCCACCACGGGCCAGGAACGTGTGCTCTGAACAGCTCTCTTGCAATGAGCGATGGATCTGCCCTGTTTCATTAACTCTCCCAACCGTGCCTCTGAGTTAGGTTCCGTCAGTACCTCCATGCCCACCGCAGATGAGCAAAGGGAGGTATAGGGAGTTAGGCCACGTGGCCAAGGTCACAAGCCAGTAGGGCAGCCTGTTCCCAGAGTCAGTGCTCTTTAAAGTAAGGAGAACTTCCAGAGTCAGGATGGCTGCGTAGACTTCAGGGGAGACAGGAAGGGACGGGCTGGGGAGGCTGGGCCCGTGGAGCCTGCTGGTTCTTTAGGGATCAGCTCACCCTGTGCGTGTATGTGTGTGCATGTGTGCGTGCGTGTGTGTTGGCTGTGTTGACCTACAGGAATTGCTCCCCATCCAGAGAGCTTCAGATGAGCACGAGTTGGGACTGGGTGATCTGGGGAGCAGCCCGAGGTCTCCCTCCAGCGTGGCACCGTGTCTCTCCTCCCATCTGCCACTCACCTCAGAGAACATGGGCAGTTTTTTGGCAAAGTCCACCACGCGGGTGATGGCCGGGGTGATGATCTTGGTAAACTCGCTGAAGGCCTCAAGGTCCACCTTGTCTCCGTCCGGCATGGAGACGATGGGTGACTGGCCAATGTCATCCGGCTAGAGGGAGAGATGGGGGTCAGCTGGGGCTGCAGACCCCTTTCAACCTCTCACAGAGGCTCCCTGCCCACCAGGGGGAGCTCCAAGGCAGCTTGGGGAGGCGGGGCCACCAGCACCTGGGGACAGCTGTGTCCCAACCCAGGTCTAAGGCTTCTCCCATCTTGGGGCAGAGAATACACCAGCATCAGAGCTCCAAGTTGGCTAATAATCACAAGGATCATAATAGCAGTAGAGGTAATGTCATAACAATAGAAGCTAGATTTACTGAATATTTAACATGTAACTAGGCATGAAGCCATGTGTTTTACACATACTATCTCATTTAATCCTCACCACGACTTATCACCATTAGTTGATGTTATACTTACCATCATTTCACAGATGAGGAAACTGAGACAGACTGCAGCTAAGTAATAAGCCCAAGGTCATGTGGCTAGTAAGTGGTAGAACCAGGATTTGAACCCGGGCAGTCTGATCCCCGACAAGTTACGCACACACGCGCTTGGGATCAGAGTCAGTGCTCCTAACAGCGTACTGTTCCGCATGCGGACACACTCCGCCAGGAGTTTTCTGCCTTCCCCACCATACACAACCAACTATCCGTCTCCTCCCAAGCTGGCCATTTTCTTGGCACTCAGTTTTGCCGGGGCCTAAAACAATGCCCAGCAACCAAGAGGTCCCCCAAAATGCTGTTACATGACTGTGTCCTCACCCTTCCTCCCAGTCACTGTGGGCGGGAAAAAGAGGAGAGCTCACCTCCGTTCACTGGAAATTCGATGAGGAGGGCAAGGCCCTGCCCTCATGGAGCTCCCAGTCAGATGGAAAAGGCAGGACCCTGATAGCAGCGACACACACACAGGTGTACGAATCAGCACTGTCAAGTCGTGGAGACTATCAGCCTTGGGTCAGACTAAACTAAGAAGGCTTTCCAGAGGAGGCAAGACTCTGAGTTCACTCTCCTCTCCTGGCTACCTGGCTGCCGCTCCCCCGTGCTCCCTCTCTCCTTACCAGGAATTTCCGCCTCTGTTTCCAATGGCTGCCCTGGGCATTTGTGCTGCGATGGGCCTCCGTGGCAACGTGGATCAGGTCCCACTCTTCGGGAGTGGGCTCTGGTCGCTGCTGCAGTGATCGGATCATCTCCTCCTTCCGCCGCCGCTCCCGGTTCTGCTCAATCAGCTTGCGTTTGGCCACCCGCTTCGAATCATCTAGAACCACTGTCAACAACAGACAGATACGATGCCCTTTGCATGGCACGCTCCGTAACCCACTCAGAAACTATGCTTCCCAGTAGGCCAAGAGAGGCTAAGTGACTTCCCAAATCACCTAGCAGTCGGGTGGCACAACCTGGATCCTGAATGATCACTGAGACCACATCAACTCCAATTTGGGCTGACGCAGAGGAAGACCATGTTCTGATCTAAAGGGCTATGGTGACAGTAGTTACTAGAAGACTGTACCATCCAATCCCTAGCTAATGAAAAATGCCCTCTCTCACCCAGAAGTGGGGTGCCTTCTCTAGTAGTCAGAGACACTGTGCTCTTGGGGGGGGGTACTCAGGACTTATTTCTACCCAACAACTCTAAGGCCCTGGAGTGGTGAAAGGCAGGCAGGCACTGGGGCCCATGCCCCGAGCCCAGAGAGGGATCCTGTTTCCTTTTCTTCAGAGATGAGGGCAGCAGGGACCAAGATTCTGAACATTCATTCTGCCACCAGCCTGACCCAGACTGTCCCTCTGCTCTGTGGGTACCTGGAAGGGAGCTGCCGTGTCTGAACGCACCCCCCTCCCACAGCTGCCTGGCCCGCTTCCCCCACCCATCCCCTTACAGTCCATGGCCATGCCCACAGCGATGCACTTCTTGAAGCGGCACAGCTGGCACTGATTGCGGGTGATCTTGTCAATGACACAACAGCTGTCATATTTGCACGAGTAGGTGGGGTGGAGGTTCTTCTGGATTGTGCGGCGAAAGAAGCCCTGGAGTTGGGGGAGGGCAGGGAGACGGAGCATGTTGTGATCACAACCCTCCCTTCCTGGATCAACCGTGCAGTTCTCTGGGGTTGGCGGGGGTGGGGGGCGGCGGGCTGGGGAGCTAGTGAGGGAACCTGGCATCCTCTCGACACAGCAAGCCCAGCATCACTGGGCTCTGCCAGGACTTAGAAATACACATCCTCAGCCCCCCAGCTGCCTAGGGGCCGGGGTACATGGGTAGTGGCGTTGGCAGAGTTAAGGATGGTGACCGCAGTTAGGAGATTTGAGCCTGGGATGGTGTGAGGTGCTCAGAGGCCTGAAGGAATAGCCGCTTTGGACACCAATTAATACCTGATTTTCCATCCTGTTAAACGACTCTAAAAACAACACTGGCCCCAAAACCATTCTCATACATGCTGCCTGTTGCCCATGCAGGTGGAATTCGTGAAATGGGGGGCGGGGGGTCAAAAAGTTAAGAAAAGGCATTGGGTATGAACTCTAGTAGCATGAAGAGAATATTTTCAATTTTATATACAGAGTTTAGTCTTTGCTTTAAAGGAAAAACCTCAAGACTCAAGATGGCAGTGATAATATGAAGAGCTAATGTCTGCTGCATACTTACTATGTGTCGGGCACTTATAAGCCTTTTCTTTCCTGTATCATCACATTTAACGCTCACGTCAACCCCGTGAGGTAGGAACTGTTATTATCTCCATTTTGCCGACTAAGAAACTGCAGCTTGGAGAGATTAAGCACTTTGCTCAAAGTCATATGGCTAAATGGCAGCAGACACTCAGAACTGGACCTGAGGTATAAGACACAAGGTCTGAGCTCTCAGATTCTGGGGTGCAATTAAAATCACCTTGGGCAGCCATCAAAAATACAGACTCTTGGGCCTCACGCTAGCGGGCCTCACGCTAGACCTACAACATCAGGCTCTCTAGGAGTGGGAAGGCATCTCTGTCCTTTCGGGATGCCCCGCTGGGACTCAGATGCCCTTGAGGGTGAGGTTCCTGGCTCTATATTACACTGCTGGCATTGCTTGCAGGAACACTGCTAGGGGACTCTATATCCCTGGTGGTCTTGGTCTGATTGACGACACCAGGAAAGAGAGGAACTTGAAGCCTTGACACATTCTTAAAGCTTTCTGTTTCTTGAAAGGTCTTACATTGTCAGGAAGTGATGATCCTGGGAAAACCATGTAGGCTGATGTGTCCAAAGTGAGATCTAATGAAGCCTCTTCAAGCCAGAGACCCGCTCTGCCCAGGGAGACTCTGCCATCCTCTTCTCTGGCCTCCGCCATGCCCCCCAGCACTGGTTCTCACCCTTTCAGGTGCAGTGGAAGCACTCCAAGGCAGATTCCACCACAAAACATTCTGATTGAGTAGGGCTGGGATGAGGCCTTGGGATCTGCACTTAACAAGTACTGCAGGTGGTCCAGGAACTACGTTTTGAGAAACACTGATGCTGTTTAACTGATGTCAGTCTTTCTCTGGTAGGTTGTGAGCAACTTGAGGGAGGCACACATACTGCACATCTCACGCTTAATACACTGAATGGATGGATGAAAGCAGACATGTATTGAGTGCTTCTTTTGTACTTGGTGCTGTTTTAAGTACTCTATGTGCGTTATCTCATTTTATTCCTCTAGCAACTCTATGAAGTAGGTAGTATGTTTATCCCCATTTTATAGATGAAGAAACTGAGGCTCAGAGAGATTAGGCATCTTACCTATGAGTGGCTGAGCAGGGATTATGAATGAACAAATGAATGAATGAATGAATAAGAGAAGAGAAATGAGGATATAACAGGTGCGCTTCAGCTTACATGTTTATAGAGCTGTCTGTTGTGCCAGGTGCTGAGGGACTTAAAGGGAATGTGATGGCAGGGGGGGAGGGTGGAGCTCAGGTGGTGGGGGAGGGGCAGGAGCTGGCTGGTCCATACCTTGCAGCCCTCACAAGTGATGCAGCGGTAGTGATAACCGGTTGCCTTGTCCCCACACACGACACACTGCTCGTCTTTGTCCAGGTAACTAGGGATATACCCTGGGAGGGAGGAAGGGAGGCAGGCAGGCAGGCATGGCTTGGGTCCCCAGCAGAGAGGCTCCTATACTTTCTCCATCCCCCAGCTTTTCCTTCCTGGCCCATCCCCTAGCCCAACCTCCCTGAAGGGTTCTCTGTCTCCAGGTATAATCCTGGAGACACATCAGAGGTCACCTTGTCCATCCCCTTCCCTAAGAATATGGAGAATCCAGTTCTTCTGACTGCCCCATTCAGGGCTTTTCTCTTGCTGCATGCCAGGGGCAGGGGATATGGGAGAAGGAGAAGCAAATGTCAGAGCAGCTCATCTTGGGGACCTCGGGCAAGGGAGTTATGGGGGAAGGGAAGAGGCCCTTCCTGACCTAATCCATCCTCAAAGGCTGGAGCGTGCCCCACATCAACCCTCTCACCCCAGACAAGTCCATCCCACGCTCTCCAGGAGGCTCTCCCTGTGGGACACAGGAACTGCTGGTATAGGCCCAGGCCCTGGAATTGTCCCGGCCTGGTTCTGTCGGGTTGAGGGTGGGAAGGAAGGCCACACGCAGCCAGGCTCACCTGACATGCTGGTTTTCAGGGAACATTGGCCGTTCTTTCTTTTTCGCTTTCCATCTGGTGACCTGGCACTGGATGGGGGCAAAGTGGGCCGAATCAGAGAGCAGTCCTTGGGCAGCCCCCCTTCTCATTCCATAGGCTGAAGTCATCCCCCACGCCTGACTCCCTCCTTCTTGTGTCCTCATCCTACCTCCCACCCCCAGGTCAACTGACAAAACTGAGAAGGGTCCAGCTATCTGGAAGCTTTGGGGAGAGAGATAAAGGGCTTGGCTGGGGCACAAGCATGTTCTAGGGCCCCAACATACACACACACACACACACACACACACACACACACACGAGCACGCCCATAATCTATAAGATAGCCACATATTCAAGCCTTCAGTACATGACACATATGCAGAAAGAATCTTCAGGACATGCTTAAAGCTATATAACCTTTAGAATACACACAAATGTGTGCAACATAAGACCAGCACACACGAACAACTCTGCTGCCTTCAGTACAAACCCAGGCACGGTAAACAAGCAGCAGGTTCTACCATCTATATCTATGCAACTTTCAAGGCTTTCTCAAATGTGTTATATGACCTCTAGGATATGCCCACATGTTACACAACCCTCTAGACGGGCACCTAATAATACCATGCCCCTCCCCCCAGTGAACATGTGACTTGATTTCCAGGTCATGCACACACGCTAAATAACCACAGTGGGACTTCCCTGGCGGCGCAGTGGTTAGGAGTCTGCCTGCCAACGCAGGGGACACGGATTCGAGCCCTGGTCCGGGAAGATCCCGTACGCCGTGAAGCAACTAAGCCCGTGCACCACAACTACTGAGCCTGCGCTCTAGAGCCCGCGAGCCACAACTACGGAAGCCCGCGTGTCTGCCACAGCTACTGAGCCCACATGCCGCAACTACTGAGCCCGCGTGCTACAACTACTGAAGCCCGCGTGCCTAGAGCCCGTGCTCTGCAACAAGAGAAGCCACCGCAATGAGAAGTCCACGCACCGCGACGAACGGTAGCCCCCGCTCGCCACCACTAGAGAAAGCCCACGTGCAGCAACGAAGACCCAACACCAGCCAAAAATTAAAATAAAAGTAAATTAAATAACCACAGTGGCCCACTAGAACCTAGACCCAAGAATATGAGAAAAGGATGGGACTCCCAGAGCTGCCCAGTCCATGGCCTCCCTTTAACAGAGCAGCAAACCTAGGCCCCACTTGTGCTGGTGACACTGTGGCTGGAGTCAGAGCCAGGACAAGGATGCTGGGCCCCTCCAAGTAAGGTATTAGCAACCCTCAGCCACTGCACACATATGTTGCCAGCCTCTCCACACACATGTTACATAACCTCGGCACACACAGGTTACATAAGCTTTCTACATGCATGCACGGATTGTATAACCTCCCACACCCACCCTGTGTGTGGCATGTTGCAGGGTCCTCCGCCCTCTCTCCACCCGCCTGGGGCCTGATGCGGCTCCCAACACACTGACACAGTGACCTTGGCCAGGGTCACAGCCACAGACAACTCTGTGTTCCACACGCCCTGGGGATTACCCCTGTCTGATGTCTACAACAGTTCGAGGGTCGAATCTCCCTCCTGCCTCTGGAGGGGTGGGTGTGGGGGGAACTCCCCGGCCACCTAGGCCCCAGTCGAGCTGGCAGTCTTCAGCAATTAACTAGACTCACAGCCTCTGGGTGCAGTCCCAGGGACAGCCACAAGGTGGCGCAGGGACATGGGGGAGGGGAGGCAGACAGGGGAGGGGCTGCAGTCCTGGGGGACCAGGAACTGGCATTCCCGCCTTTCTCAGAGTTAGCAGCAGACTTTCCCAGATCCACAGAAGTCTGGGCAGGGAGGTACAGAGGCTGTAAGTGAGAGCTACGCAATGACAGGTTAAATCTTTTTCAGAGCCCCCAGGGGTGGGGATTGGGTTGGGGGGATACCCCCATTGCCCTACCCAGCTGCCAGCCCCATCCACTTCCTCTACCCCTCCAGGGACCCAGTCTTGGGCCCCAGGGCTTTGCTGGGCCAGGCCTCCGGCCTCCTGGCTCAGGATCTGGTCTCCTAGGCAACGGCCACACTACTCCCCAGAGCACCCCCTCCCCCACCCTCTCCCTGGCCATAGGCACAGGCTGTACCCAGCTCCCAGGGCACCACGCCAACTGAGACTGAGCTCTGTGCCACTTGGAGCTGATGGGAGAGGCAGAGACCCTCTGGGCTCCTGAAGCACAATGCAGATAGTAGGTAACCCATCCCTAGTTGCGTGTGCAGGGCTGATGCCTCCTCCACGTGGGAGCAAAACCTTCATAGCTGGCATTCACTTTCACTTCCTGGGAGGAGCCCCATGGCAATGCCCGCCCTTGCCCATGAACAAGGAAGAGCTTGTGAGGCTCCCAATAGGTTCCAAATATAAGCGTGAGCTGTGACCAACAGCTACTGGTGCATGTGCCCTGAAATGTCATGTCACATGCACCATGGCTTCTGGACAACACGCTGGTGGTCAGAAGTGAACAACCTGGTAGGGAGAGGAGGGAAATGGCAAGGCTTGGATTCCACATGCTCAGGTGAGGGTGGCTGAGGGGACACTGGGGGGCATTGGAGACTCCCAGCACTGTCAAGGGAGGGGCCACGTGCCTGCTGCCTGTAATTACTCTGCTCTGAATCACCTCCCCCTTTCAAAATGGGCATCTTTCCATTGAGGTGCCTAATTCCCTGCCGCATGGGAACATGACCTCATCTCCTGGGCAAAGGTAGGCAGCAGGCTTGTTGGCCTCATGCCCATCCCCCCAGAGGTGCTTAAAAGGCCCAAGCTCCACTCTCTCGGGCCCAGCCAGGTGACCCTTCCTGTTGCCTAGGAGTTGGCACGACCTAGTTGCCAGACCCATTACCTGTTCTCCTCTGGGTCTGACCCACACTCCACCTTGCTTGGCTTCTGTTCCATTCACTTTAATTCCATCCAGGATGCCCTCCAGCACGCCAAGAGACTGGGGTGGGCACACTGGCCCCCCCGGCACGCCCACAGGCCGCCCACCCCCCGCCACCCAGGCCCTAGGGCCCAGCACCCATGGTGCCCGCCTCAGCACTTGGCCTTTCACACCATGCCCTGTGCCCCAAGGGGGGCGGGCGGTGAGAGGGGCCAGGGAGTGGCAGATAGTGGGGTTGTGGGGGAAGCCGGGTCTGTGGGGGGGTCCTGGGCTGGGGGAGTAGCTTCGGAATCTTGTCCTGTCCGGAGGTCCCTGCAGAGAGAGGAAAGAGGCAGGGATAAGGCGGCGCCATGGTGGGGCTGGGTGAATAGGATTCCTTTGGTGCCAACATTTGGGGGCTCGTAACGAGATGGTGGTAGTCATGGAGGGCAGGCACCAGGACAACCCTTCAGATTAACAGACAGCAGGCAAGACTGGAGAGCCACATCCTGCTCCCCAGACATGGAAAGTGATGGAGGGAAAGAATGAGGTCACCCATGTACCTCGTCTCAGTCCTCACATTCCAAGTGCCTGGCCCTTAACAGGCGTCTATTAAACATCAGCTATTGTTACCACCCCCCAGTTTCCCTAAAACTTATCAGTATTACAGGGCAAGAGGCCACCAGAGATGGGCAGCTTCAGCCCAGGCATGGGGGGTACTGGAGAAGGAAGTGTGGTTTGTGGGGGCAGCATGCAGGGATCCTGAATGCCCACGTGGGTGCCTTCACGGAGAGGGGCATTGCAAATGGTAGGGAGACGACCTCCCCGGCTGCTGGCTCAGTTACGACTCCCCAATCCCGGCCTCCCAAGGAGCTTCCCATACAAGGTCCCGAATCACACTTCCCAGTCTGAGGACCAGACTTCCCAGTCGGTTTAGCTGAGCTGCCACCCACCAGGATGGCAAGAGGAGGGGAAAGGAAACTAACCCGCGTTAATGGAATAGAGAATATAGGCCCTCTGGTATCAGAGCTGCACAGGTGAGGAAATAAAGCCTCAGAAAGCCCGACCATTCACTCGAGTTGGCACAGCTAGTGAGCAGCCTGCCTCCGATGCTTGCCTTGTCCTGCTATCTGGGGTCCAGGGCAGTGCTCACCTGGGCCAACCATTCCCCCCATGCTGCTCCGCTGACCCCAGCCTGCAGACCCGAGGCTCTGTGTCTGCACACACAAGGCAGGTGTGGGCACGTGAGAGGGGACAGAAGGCGCAGCTCTCCGCACACAGCCTCCATCGAGTGGCTGCTGCACCAGAGTCGTTGCCCCTGGGCCCCCCCGGCCCCACCCCTAGGAACTGATAAGGAGCCAGGGTGGGAGGGGCAAGGAGAGATAAGTCAGGCCACTGGGCAGGGTAGGACCGGGCTGGACCATGGGACAGGGCCTCTGCACTCAGACAAGTCCCCATCCTGGGGAGCAGGGCAGTAGTACAGAAGGGTGGCCTACTCTGCTTTCGATGCCCCCGCAGACCAGAACTGGGCACTGGGGGCTGGACAGGAGACATGGGGTGGAGGGGTGCGAGCAGGGAGCCTTAGCCCAGGGAGCCGTCAAGAAAGTAGGTCAAGTTTTTCTTGGCTTGCGGAGAAATTCCTGTTATAAATTTATAATGGCGTAGCCAGCCCTAAGGGGTGGAGATGGGGGGAGAAGGAGTGGGTGGGGATGCCCAGAGCCTGGGCATAGGGGCCTGCTGCTCTCAGCCAGAGCAGTGAGGGGCTGGGGGCTGAGGCAGGCGTGGGCCTTGGGCTGGACAATAGAGGGCTATTTTCTGTCGCCTCTGTTTCCACTTCTATCTGTGCCCAGTGAAGCTTCCTTTGGTCTGTCTGTCTGCATCTGAATGTCTCTCTCTCTCTCTCTCTCTGGGTCTGGGTGTCTCCCTGTCTCCCCCACCCCCCAAGACTGTGCCTCGGTGCTTGGCACACCCTGGCTGCGGTGCTGCCCCCGCCCGTCTCCTGCCCACCTGGCATACTGCCACCACTTGTTTACAGAAGCTGGAAAAATCCACTCGCCAGCCTGAGGCCCGAGTGCCCCCGGGGAGGGGAGGAGGCAGGCACAGGAGTGGGCATGCTGAGAGAGGGGCAGCCGCGCGAGCAGGCCCTGGAGGCAGGTGAAGGGAACCGGGGTGTGTGGGAATGGGTATCAGCGGCTACGGGCCAGACCAGGCAGGGAGCACCGGCGGCAGCACATGGCATGGGCAGCTCCTGCCCCAGGCCACAGCTCTGGAAGACCCCTCCCCCTGACTTCTGCTACCGCCAGTTGCTACAGGGCACACCTGGGGCAGTGCCAACCTAAGCCACCATGTTTTTTTTCCCTTCCCCCGACCCAGCCTGGCCTTAACTCCAAATGTGGCTGGGCACTGCCAAGGGCTTGCACGTGCCTGCTGCAGGGGGTGGAGGGAGGAGGCCCCCACTCTGCCTCACCTCTATGCTGAGCCGAACGGTGCCTGATGCCACCCAGGCTCCACTGAGCCCCTGGTAGTGGGCAGGGAAGCAAGGTCCTGCCCTCACTGCTTAGGGCACCCTTGCCTGGCACCTAGCAGGAGGCTGGAACCCCTGGGGAGTCCTTGTCATCTCTCTGGGGACATACCTGGGCCTCTGAGGCGACAGGGCAGGCAGAGGGCCCAGCATGCGGGGAGGCACATAGCACATGTGCCTGTGTTAGCTGTGGGCAGTGGGGCAGGGGGGCGGGGCAGAGATACCCATGCTGAAGGGCAGCCTCTCTCCCCTCCTCCTGGAGTCCTCCTCAATTCCCCCAGTGCCAGCCTGGCACATCCCCTGCAGAGGAAGACGATCAGCATCCCCCCAAGAGGCAGAGGGCTGGAGCTATGGGGCTCTGAGACTAGGCCGGACAGCCGGCAGGCAAGGCCCACCTGTTGGCTGGCCTGGCCACCCACTCCCTCTTTGTCAGATAAGAGATGCCTGGTGGCAGTGTGGGCAAGGTGCCCGCGGAGGGGGAAGCATTTCATTAAGCTTAAGTGCTTCTGCAATGGGGGGACTGAGACAAGAGGCCAATGCGGCATCCATGGGCACCATGCCATGTTCCTGCTGCTGGACTGTCCCACTCCGCAGTCCTGTGGACCCAAGGGACTCCCCGGAAGGACTCCTAGGGCTGCCAGAGGGGACTCTCTGCCCCAGAATCCAGCCCCCAATTCTGTACCCACCACTCTCCTGAGTGTCTGCTCTTGGCTTTGGCCCCACCTGTCAGGGCCCGTGAACTTTGTCCTTAATGCTCTACGGAAAGCCCAGCCCTCCTCCTTGCCAACCACAGAGGGAAAGACTCACATAGAGAGAGGGGGGCTGAGAAAATGGGAGAAAGAGAAGAAGCAGAGAGGTGAAAGGGACGATGGGGGAAGAGGGGGAGAAGGATGAGGAGAGGCAAGAACAAAGAGATGGGCAGGGGTGGGGGCAGAGGCAGGGATGACAATGAAGCCAAGGGAGAGGAAGAAAGGCAGCAAGGAGATGGGAGTGGAGAGAGAAGGGTGAGGGAGAAAAGAGGACAGAGAAGGGAAGGGGAGACAAAGGCAGAAAGGTAACAAAGAAAGATGGGTGGGGGGTGCTTCATGGAGGCTGGGGGGAGGGGAGAAGAGAAATGGTTTCCACGGTGACAGCTGGTTCTTGGTGGCCTGGCATGTGGGCTATTAATAGTGCTGTGGGGAGATTCACACCTCCCTCTCCCCTTCCCCTTTGCCTGCTGCTAGGGTGGGGGGAGGTACTTCTCCCCCACTCCCAATTATCTGGCACTGACGCCCTGACTCCACACCATGGGGGCCAAGAAGGGTGGCCAGGTGGCCACTGTAGCCCAAACACACACACACACACACACACACACACACACACACACACACACGGGCATGCACAGGCAAACACAGGCATCTGTGTGCAGACACTGCCGCCTGTGCCAGCGTGGGCTCCCATGGAAAGCCACAAACACCAACAGCCCCGGGAGTCTGGAGATGGTGTAGGCTGCGGCAGCAACACAGGCACGCAGGTTGAGGAGTAGATGCCTCTCGGGGCTGGGACCTCTTCCTCCTCTCCCAGATCCCCCCGTTCTATTCTCAGGTATGGACTGAAGGGGACTGCCCCACCCAACCTGCTGTTATCCTAGTGCCAGCAGAGAGAGGAGGAGTGAAGGCGGGAAGGGAGGTACTATTTGGCAGGTGTGACATGGCAGAGGAGTACACAGACAGAGGCACCAGCTTGGCAAGCGCGGCGGGGGGGGCGTGGGTGGGCAGGGGCTGAGGCAGCCTCTTTGGTGGGCTCTCGCTGGGCCCCCATGAGATGGATTCTGGAGCGTAAGGGCAGTGACCCTTAAGTCTGATCTCCTAGCCACTGTGGGGCCTTGGAGGCTAGAGAATGGGAGATGGGGTTGGGGGATATAATATAAGGGGGAGATAGGTTACTTAAACAAAAGGATCCTCTCCTCCAAAAGAATATAACAGGAAATTCCCCCCTGCAGGCACAGACAGAAAGACATAAACAGTAGCCTTGACTTGGGCCAGATGCCCAGTATTAACATCAAAGACTGTGCTTCCCGCCCAACCCCACCATAACCTCACCCACCTGCTGCTCTCCTGTCCCTCCTCCCACCCCAGGCCAGCTCCAGTCAGGCATTAAGGTGGGCGCCCAAGTCTAGGGCTCACCTCCATCCCCCCCACGCATACTGACGATGGTTGTGCCCACATCCATGCTCAAGAGCTCAGCCCCTTCCCTGTCAACCCACAGAACTTCGTGCCCCCTGCCCCAGTTCCCCCCAGAAATGGAGGGGGAGATCCAAATAGCCAAGAAGGCAGAGTTAGGAGCACCCACAAGCTGGGCATACTCTCCCTGCCCTCCCCCCAGCAGCCAGCGGGTAATCGGAGCTGGGAGGTGGGGCAGCTGAAGGCTGGAGGCATGAACGTCACAGGGCCAAGGCGCTCAGTGCAGATGGCATCAGGGGCACAGGGCTTGGGGTCCTCCCTTCCCCACTCCCCTCTTCCAAGGAGGAGGCTGCAGAGAGGAGTCTGCAAGCCCTGGGGAGCACGCCCAGGAGGGAAGGGAATGGTGGACGGGAAAAGAAAAGCAGGGATGTTCTCCCAGGCACCCCAGAGAGGCGGGAGATAGCCCCCACCCAAGCAGAACTGGCCGAGGAGGGGAGGTGGGGGAGAGGGACGAAGAGAGAAGCGGGGAGAGAGAAGCCAGGAGAGGGAGGGAGGGAATGGGGAGAGAGAGAGAGATTGAAAATTGTGTGTGTGTGTGTGTGTGTGTGTGTGTGTGTGAGAGAGAGCGAGAGAGAGAGAGAGAGAGAGAGAGAGAGAGAGAGAGAGAGAGAGAGAGAGAGAGACAGAGAGAGAGAGAGAGAGACAGAGACAGAGACAGAGACAGAGACAGAGACAGAGAGAGAGACAGAGAGAGAGACAGAGAGAGAGAGACAGAGAGAGAGAGACACAGAGAGAGAGAGAGAGAGGGAGGGGGGAGAGAGAGAGAGAGACACAGAGAGAGAGAGAGAGAGAGAGAGGGAGAGGGGGGGAGGGAGAGAGAGAGAGAGAGAGGGAGAGAGGGAGGGAGGGAGGGAGGGAGGGAGGGAGGGAGAGAGGGAGAGAGGGAGAAGGGAGAAGGGAGGGAGGGGAGCGCATACGAGGGAGAGAGAGCAGGCGAGAGCGAGCAAGTAAATGCAGCTGAGTCTCCCGCACACACACGGACACGTGCAGACACACACACTCACCCCGCATGCGCAGAGCCTCGGGCTCTGGGTACCCCATTCCAGCAGATATTCAGAGCCCTCCCCAGCCCACACATGCCCAAAACACGCATACATGGATTGCACGCACAACACACCCACTCACTGATGTGTACAAAGACGCTGATAGCCACCAAAGCCTCAGGTCCCATTCCCCTTCCCTCGCCCACGCCCCACGCGCCTGGGTAAAAGAGAAAATGAAACAGGCAGCTAAGGCTCTAGGAGCCAAGAGCTCATCTCTTCCTTACAAGAGTAAGAGAGGAGGGAGAGGGCTGGGGGCTGGGGCCAATCACGCTGCTCTGCCACTGCTGGAGGTGTGGCTGTGCCTTTGGCCCTAACCTTTAACCCCAGTCCCCAGTGCTGGGTGCCCACCTCCAAAGCAGGGGACCAAGGATAGCATTTTCTGGGCACCAATAAGTTCCATCTTGCTCCCCTTGTCTACCCAGAGAACTTCTGACCCCTCCCTCTGGACCACCTCACACAATGGCATGCAAGCGGGAGGTCCCCTTTGGTGCCCCAGCCCTGGCCTGCCAGGAAGGCAGGCGACACCATATGCCTGAAAACCACATGCTCCCCTCCCTCCAGCAGCCCCAGATGCCTCTGTGAGAGACGGAGAACTGTCTCTGGTTCCAAGCAGCGTGTGTATCCGCACCCTGGAGCGTTCCAGGCATTGGGAAGAGAGGAGAATCCACAGGCGTTGTTTGCCGTGCCAGTGCCAGGATGCAATACCGACTGACCACAGGTGTCACCCCACGTTATGTTATTTACCCTCACTCTGCGTGAGGTGGGCATCATTGTCTCCAGATTATGAAAACCTAGGCCCAGAGTCAGAAACTGGCAAATGGTGAAAACCCAGCCTCCAACTCCCAGCCCGCGCTCTTCCCGCCATGGTCACGCTCGCCTCCCTCCCCAAGAGGCACAAAAGTCCCCCAAGCACCTTTAGAGCCATGAGAACCAGGGTTGAGATGAGCTCCCTACTCCAGAGGCTCCCCAGTGGCCCACCACTGTCCTGGGGGAGCTGCATAAAAGGAATTTGGGGGGAGAGAGGAGTCCTATCACCAGATGCAGAAGAAAGGTGGCAACCCAGGACAGACCCTGGGTCTCGAGGTGCCACGCCTAACACCCTCCTTATTCACTGCCGCTGTCCTCCACACTAATGCCCCCTCCATGCAGGGGTGGGGAATCTGTCAGCCGGGCTGGGTCCTGGTTGATTGATCAATGGCAGGTAGCTGAGATGCTGGGTCCCCAGGAGAGAGGAAGGGTGCCGTACTCTACTCATAAGGAAGGAGCAGGGGTATGGAGAGAGCCTGCTTTCCTTGTTTTTTCTCTCCCCCATTCCCAGTGCTCAGACTTGTCCTAACCAGAGATGCAGTGATGCCCAAACATTCATGCATTTGCCCCTAACTGGGGAGGTGTGTCCAGGCTGAGATGTCAAGAGCTCCTTTTAAGAAGCAGCTAAAAGGTGATCAGAGGAGGGCAAGGCAGAGGGGCTCCAGCCTGCACAAACTCATGAGGGAGAGAGAGGGGACGTGGAGGCTGAGGAGGCTGGAGATTAGCGACCCACTATCCCTACCACCCCCATCCCCATCCTATTCCTGTGATGTCTAGGAGATCCAATTCTCCACCGAGCTTCTCCAAGAAGTGACCTACAGACTTCCTCGTTGTAACAGCTAACACATCCAGTGCTTGTTAGGCACCAGGCACTTGTTAAAGCATTTTATGTATTCTGACTCCTCTAATCCTCAAAAAGCTGAATGAGGTAGGTATTATCCTCCTCAATTCACAGACAAGGCAAGTGAGAGGTTAAATCGCTTGCCCAGGAGTATACAGCCCACAAGTGGCAGGGCTGGGATTCAGACCCAGGTGATCTAGTTCCTATATATATATATATATATATATATATATCCCTGTTTTTAACCATTACAGCATATCACCTGCTAGAGGAACAATATCTTGTTCTTTCATCCAGCTATGTGTTCCCTGTGACCCAGCCTCAGTTTCCCTTTCAGTAGCAGCCATGGATTCTCTATGGTAGAATCCCTACCAGTGTCTCCTCATCCATGGTCTGGGCCACAGCTAGAGGGGAGCATGGCCAGAAATGGTAGATGTCCCCTGCTCAAACTCCCTCTCCGGAAGACTTGCCACTCTGGGCTGGAGGGCCAGCGCATGGGAGAGGGCCTCACGAAGTCTGGGCAGCTGTACCCTCAGAACCAGGCTCTGAGGCTGGGCAAAGCAGACACAGCTGTTGGGCATCTCAGAGGTGGGTCTCAGCTGCCAGGGGTGTGGAGAAAGGCCACTGTGAGTCCTGCCAAAGACCCAGCTCAGCCGGGTCCTGCCAACTCCTGCCACCGCCCCCGGGGGCAATTATCTTCCAGCGGGTCAGTGTGGAGGGAGCCCCCTCTCTGGCCTGTTTGGGAGCTGGCTAGCCATGGCCTGCACACCCAGGCCTTCCACCCAGCTGGTGTCCCCTGGCTGAGCCTGCCAGCCTGAGAGATCAGCATGGGCAGTGGCCGACCCCCTTTCCTTCTCCCCCCCACTCCCAGCCCCCCAAACTCGCTGGCCGCAGCTGCAGTACTGAGGAAGCGCAGGATGTCCTGAGCAGCCAGCTGAGCCCCCTGCCCCCCACCCCAACCTCCCGCTGACCCCAGAGGCAGGGCAGGCGGGCCGAGGGGCGGGGTTTGAGTATGAACAACTGGAGAAGAATGAAGAACCTCACCACCAGTTCCCAGCTCTGAGCAAGGAGGCTGCGGCAGAAACGGAGACCAGAACAGGGGTCGACGGGGTCAGGGACAGGTGAGAGTTACAGACTAGCAGAGAAGCGAGGAGGGAGGAGACACAGCGGAGACAGCGTTGGAGCGAAATTCCAAGTCAAAAATACACATCACTCACCCAGACACTCACCAACATACTGCCTCCTACGGCAGGCTTCCAAGTTTAGACAGGAGGGCAGAGGTGGGTAAAGGGGCCAGACTCACGGTGGGAGGCAGGAACTCAGCTGGGGGCCCGTGAGCATCCCCAGGAATGGCTCAAACAACCCCAGCAGGGGTGGCTAGGTTCCTTATTTGCTTTTGGGGTGGGGATAGAGGCTGCTTCCTAGGAGCCAGGTTTCCCCAAGACCCCCCTCCCCCCAGCAACCAGGATCATCTCAGCTCCTGAAGTCACTGAGCACTGCTTCAGGTCCATGACTCGGCCCTCTAGAACTCCCCTACCCCCTACTCTCTTTGCTCTAATTTCTCTGTCCCTCAAAAAAAAAGAACGTCAAAAAAGAAGACAGGAGGAAGCTTGAGGAGAAAAGTCTATGACTGTATGTCCATCTAGGGGTGTGCCTGACTGCACAGCTACACCGTGCGCATCCAGAGTTGTAGACCTGTGACTGTGTGGGCCGGAGCCTTGTAAGTGCCTTCTGCACCTGAGGCCCTGGGACTGTGTGCAAATGAGTGTACCTGTGTCCAGAGTTCCCACAGTCAATCAATTAACAAGTATTTACAGAGCACTTCCTATGCTAGGCTCTGGGTGGGATCCAGAGCAATTCCAGAGATTCTCCCAGGTCTCAAGGAGCTCACCATCTGGGGGAGGGGGGGATGACAAGCGAAAGAGGTGGAAAATGTTATCGTGAATGCATGCCTTACACCATTATGGGAGCAGGGGTTTTGTGGTATACAGAACCTCAGAGAGCCACAGTAAGAGTCCAGGAAAATACTTGTTGCTAAGTTGTGTATCCGTGTGTTGATGTGTAACTGCATTTGCGTTTGACTGAGTGACAGCGACTGATACGGCAAGGAGATGATGCCTGTGTGACTGGGCTCATGCGAGCACGTGTGTGCCTGTGAGTGACAGGGTCTTTTGTAATGTACGGCTGTGTGCAATTGCTCTGTGTTCATGCAAGCGTGCGATAGTGACTTTTTCTGTGTGGGTGACAGCGACTCCTCCTTGTTGTGTGTGACAGCATCTCCATGTGACCCTGTGCATGGGTATGTGCATGGGTTGGTCTCCCTGCTCTTGGTCTCCTGTGGGTGTGTCTCACCCCTCTGAGCTCCCCTGTGCAGTGGCAGCCAGCCTCTTCCCTTGTCCCCATGTGGGTGTGTCCAGCAGCTCCTGTCCTTGAATCCGCCTGGGTGTCCCCGGGTGTGCATGTGGCTGTCTATGTGGGCACATCTGTGTGTCTGCATGTCACGTTTGCTTCCCCCCTCATCTTGGACAACAGCCCCCTTCATCCCTTCCCCCTCCTGGGGCCAGAGCCAGCACTGAGAGGTGGGCTCCCATCTCACTGACTTTCCTTCTGCAACCTCCACCCCTGGAAACGCGTGGCTCTCTCCATTGCCCCTATCATCCCCCACCCCGCAGGCTTTTCCTTCACACTGGACTAGGGAAGGCCCCAGGCAGAGAAGGGGCACCAGAGACACGTTGCAAGGGGAGGGAAACGGGTGGCACACACAACACGGGTCCATTCCTCCCTCTCTTCCCTAACCGCCCTAGCTTGCAACTCCCTTAATCATCTAGGAACCCTCAGATACACCCCCCCGCCCCGCACACACACACCCCCCCAACCAGTCGCGTTTTTGCAATTAGGAGTGTTGCAACCAGAGAGCCATGTTCAATTGGGGAGGCGGGTGAAGGGGGGGGACTTCCTCCTCCCGGGGCCAGTGCAAGCCCACCCCCCACCCCACTCCTACCGCCCTCCGCAGCTGGAGGCAGCTTTGCAAAGGCCACTCGGCCTCGGCCTGGGAGGCTAGGGGTGGGAGCTGGGGGGGCAGGCCTCCGGCGCACCGTAAACAAACCGCGGCGCGGCGGGCGGGGGAGCTCCGGCGGCCGGCAGCGGGGCCGGGCCCGGGAATGCGCAGCGGACGGGCCGGACAGAGGCCGGGCGGGCCCTCGAGGGGGAGGCCCGGACGCCATCTCCGCCGGCGAACCCCGGGGCCCACCGACCTCCCAGCAACGCCTCTCTTCCCCAGGGCGTAAGTTGCAAGCTCCCGGCCAGTGACAGGGTCACCGGGGCGTCCAGGAAAGCTGAGGCTGGCAGCGGGTACCCCTCGGGCGCCCCCAGCCCACCTGGGAGCTGGCCAGAGAGCCCCGCGGCTTTGCATAATCAATCGCGATGCATTTGCATATTAATGCCCCCTCGCTCCCTCCCCCTTACCTCGGCGTGGCGCGCTGGACCGGGCTGGGCAGCGACGCGGGGGTCTCAGCGCCCCGTGCCGGGGGCGTCCATGGGGGGCCGGTGGGGCCCGGGCCGCCCGCCTCCTGCGCCCGGGTGTGAGTGCGAGTGAGCGCGGGGGGGCGGGGGGCGAGTGTGGCGGCCCCGCGGCTCCTCCGGCAGAGGCGGTGGCCGCTCTTAGCTCCTCCCTCCCCCGCCCCACTCTGGCTGGGGCTCGGGCTCTGCGCGCCCGCCCGGCTCTCGGCTGCTCCCTGCAGGCCGCCTAGACGCCGCCGCCGCCGCCGCCGCCGGCCCCCGCCTCCCGTCCCCCGCCCCCCGCCCCCCGCCGCGCCCCGGGACCCCGGCCAGCCGCCCCTCGGCCGCCTCTGCCCCCGCCCCGCCCGCACTTGCCCGCCCCACTCCAGGCGTCTCCGGCGGGAGTGGTACTTGGTGACATATTTTGGAAGAGATGTCATTTAGAAAATAGCCTTCCCTTGCTGGAAGAATTGCAGGGTTGGGGGAGATGCACCACGGGGATGGAGAAGGGCTTATCGGCGAGCCGCCTGCACCTTAGAAGTCGGGGGGAAAGTCTAAATACCAAACCCCAGGAGGTTTAGAGTTTGTTTTGAGTTCGGGTCCCTTCTCTGCCAGTAACTCACTGTGTGACCTTGAACAAATCGCCACCGCTCTAGGTGGCAGAGCTGCCTCAACCTTAAAATTTGAGGATTGTGCACGGTTACCCCTGAGGTCCTTTTAACTTCAATCATCCTGTGTTTTTAATCCTTTTGGAGGTATGCTTCCCCATTACCTCCCTTGCAGGCTCATTTCTAACATCATTACCTGATCCACTGCCTCCTCTTTCAAATGTCACCCTCCTCCAGTATAGGCTCTTTCTATTCACTGTCACCAGTCACTTCCTCAACAATCTGGTCCTCTTGCTGAGCTGGGGAGGGGGTAAGGCTTGCCCTACCCCATCAACTCTCAGCTTCACAGAGGTGGTTTTTCCTCCCATGTTTGCCCCCCCAATCCAAATGTACAGGGCCAGTCTAAGGAGGAGGGTGGGCTGTGTAAAAATGGATCCCCTTCCCCAAAGGAGAGGTCTCCATCATGCCAGCCCCACCCCTCACGCACACACACACACACACACACACACACACACACACACACACACACACACACACACACACACACACACACACACACACACACACCCCTGCATTCATGGACATAAAACCAACCCAGTGACGCCAGATCCTTTCATCTCAGGATCTCCCAGCACCAGGCAGAGCCCTAATTACCCCAGCACCCTCCCCTACCCCTCCGGTTCACCTGCTGTCATTAGCTCAGTTTTTACCAATGGGGGCCATAGCCTTCCCACGGCTCCCAGGGCGGGGCCCTGTCTCCACTCTCTGCTCTTGGAGAGGTGTGTGTGTGTGTGTGTGTGTGTGTGTGTTAAGGGGAGCTGTTCTACCAGTTGCCCAGTTTGTACTGAATCACTTGTCAAATGTGGGGTTCTGACCAACAGCCTATGTGAATTGGGCTGCCCTTGGTCTTCTTCTTTTTTTTTTTTTTTTTGCGGTATGCGGGCCTCTCGCTTCAGGGCATGTGGGATCTTCCGGGACTGGGGCACGAACCCGTGTCCCCTGCATCAGCAGGCGGACTCTCAACCACTGCGCCACCAGGGGAGCCCTGCCCTTGGTCTTCTTAGTCTCAGCCACCTGCATCCTCAGCTCTGTTGGAACCACTTCTTTTAGGGGGTATTGGGGTTTGCAATGCATGGGAGAGGCGAGAGTGACTCTCTTGGGACCCCCTGGAATCAAGGGGATGAGAATTGCATGGGATGCAGAGTGGAGTGGTGGTGATTAGGGGTTTGCAGTGGGGGAAGGGAGCCTGCAGTGGGGAATTGGGGCTGCAGTGTGCAGTGTCAGCATGCAGTAAATGAACCTGTGGGTTCAGCCTGGGCTCACGGTGGACATGCAACAGCTGCAATATGGGGCAGGAAGCTGATCACGCAGGGTCAGGGCAGCATGCAGGGGGAGGTGCAGTGATGGTGGCTGTCTGCCAATCAATGCCACCTCCTCAGTGATCGGGTTTGGCTGATTGGCGGGGTGGGGGGTGGGGGTGGGGGGGTGGGGGTGGCGCAGGGCAGGGCCGCGGTGTGCAGTGCTTAGGGTGCAGGCTGTACCATGTATGGAGATAGTCCCTTGGGATTGGGCTGCCCAAGGAGTTAGGCAGTACATAATCTCAGTACATAAGATACATTTATGAGATGAGGTGCATGTGTCCTCTGCATCCATCAGCCAGAAGCAGGAGGCAGTGGAGAGGTCTAGCAGCAATCTGGATTAGGTAGGGCAGGGTGATGGAGTCCAGAGTGAGAAGGTGAAAGTGCTATGGTTTTTGTCTCCCCTCCATTCTGGCTTCCCCACCACATCTTTTTTTTTTTTTTTTTTTTTGTGGTATGCGGGCCTCCCACTGTTATGGCCTCTCCCATTGTGGAGCACAGGCTCCGGACGCGGACGCGCAGGCTCAGTGGCCATGGCTCACGGGCCTAGCCGCTCCGCGGCATGTGAGATCTTCCCGGACCGGGGCACGTACCCGTGTCCCCTGCATCGGCAGGCAGACTCTCAACACTGCGCCATCAGGGAAGCCCCCCACCACATCTTTTTGATGAAAGGCCCTAAAGTTATTGGATGAGGGAGACTTTTTGAAATCCTAGACCCAGAGCCATAGAAAATGAAGTGTCTCCTGATCCATCTTTTTTCCCCAGGGCCAGAGTGAGCACCTTGAACTCAAAGATGAAAGTTCACCATTCTTATCTTCTCCTTACCTCTCTCCCTTTCCTTGGCTCCAGATGTGGGCTGGTAACAGACCTGGGCAAGGACAAAGTGAAGGGCATACTGCCTCCAAAGCAGGCATCTTGCCAGATGCCAGGATCCAGCCCAAGTCTGTGCTTATAGCCCCTGGCCCTGTGTTGCATCACTCCCGTTCCCACCGCACTCACCCTGCCTACCCCCATTTCTTGAAGCTTATAGCTCGCCTCATGGTCATTTCATCCCCAACTCATGTTCCCTCCTTGCCATGAAACCTCTACCGGGATGCTCCGACCATCCCCGCCACCCCTGCTTCAGCGCTGAGTCCAAGGGGAGAACAGAATGGTGGGGCATGAGTGAGGATGGATAGAGACCCCGCAAGGGGATACATCTGACGGCCCCCTCCCTCTTAGACTTTGGTTGCCAAGGAGGCAGCAAGAACAGCCTGTTCTCTGGGCTCCCATTGGAATAGCTATGCCCAGGCCCCTCCCTCTCTTCCTTCTCTTTCCTTCTCTCCCTCCCAGACTGTTGCTAGGAAGCACCCCAAGATTTCTCAAGGGTCCCACCCCTAGAAGCCAGGGGATCCAGATTGCTTTCTGAATAGCTTCCCCAAAAGCCTGGAAGCCAAGACCCCACACAGCATTCTCCACCCCTGCCAAGAAGCCCCAAACAGTTTGGGGGAACAGGGGACAAGCCCTCTGCCAGCCTGTCCTGGAACTAGCTCAGTGGCCTGGGCCTCAGTAATTCCTCTCCCCATCTCATCTTGACCTCCTGGGCTCTGAGTGATGTCAGCAAGTGATGAGGTGTCCAGCAGACACCCCTTGACTCTGCAGACACAGCCCCACTTATTGGGGAGTTCTGGAAAGACTCTGGAAAGCAGAGGAAACTGAGGTATCACCAACTAAGAGAACTTAAAACCCAGGTATTTCTCCCTCTTACCAATTTTTTAATCAAGAAAAGATGGTGGAAATGGAGGAAAGAAAGGGGGGTCAGTTTATGGGAATTGGGGATTAAGTGGCTGGCAGAGATGAGAGACTGGGAAATTAGCAAACAATTGTCCTGCTAAGAGTAAAGTGGCCACTTAATGCCCCCCTATCGACCACATTTGTCCCATCACGTGCCCTGGTTATGGGTCACAAAAAAGAATCAGCGAAGGGACTCGGGCCTGGCTGAGCCTTGCGTTTGGTATCTGAGGATAGAAATGGAAAACCAAGCTGACACCTTCTCCAGGTTGTCTTTCAGAGTTTCTCCTACTTTTATTCATTCATTTGACACTTTTTTTTGAACATTTAATACATGCCAGGTATTGGATTCCCTAAATGTGCCCAGCTTCTGGTCTCTCTGCCGTGTGGATCCCCTTCGTCCTGCTTTGGCAGGAGGAGAGAGGAGGGGAGGGGTATGGGGCAGTCTCCTTTACCTACCACACTGCAGCCCTCCCCCTTCAGTTAAAGGAGAGATGGGACAGGTTGATGTGGAGGCCAAGAGTACAGAGTGGCTCTCAGGGCCCGGAGGAAGGAGCAGCTGGCCTGTCCAGGATTCAGGATCACAGCACTCTTTTCTCCGCGCTGGAGGGTGTGGAGAGGGAAGGCATCCTTCAGGGTGTTAGGGAGGAAACAACTCCAAGGACTGGTTCAAATTCTGCCTTTCACTGTCCTGGCTTGTCTCTTTCTGGACCTTTCCTGGGGGCAGTGGGAAGACAGAGATGGAACTGTGGGCATCCAGGAGCTGTCCCTGGAACTACCTCGTAGCCTTCTCCCCCATCTTCCTCTTCCCCAGATAGACAGAGAGCAGGGATTCTGAGGTGGGGACTGGTGGGGGGAGGGAACTGGTTTGGAGCCAGCTGTGTATGAGTGTGTGGGAACAACTCTCTTTCTTTCCCACCCACCTGCTGCCAATTAACTCCCCTTAGTGGGGGGACCCAGGCAAGCATCCAAAGGAAAATGTTCCAGTTAGAGGAGGGGACACGAGTCAGTTACCCTATAGAGAGAAGGGAAGATGAAACCCTTTGTGCTTGTACGCTTACCAAGTATTTCAGTGTTTCTGGGTCTAGACTTGCCACTTTTCCTTATACTTCTTTACAGCCTAGGTGAGGAATGTTTCCATGTCCTTGGTTACCAAAACCCCAATTCCTCACAGCCTCTTACTCCACCCCAAGTCCTCACTCTGACCTAGTTCCTTTTCTGCTACTGCTCCAGTGTCGCCATGTCACTCTGCCTGGCTGGCTTCTATCTGCCCCTCTTCTCCAGCCAGACCCCTTCCCCAGGCAGACCAGGCAACAAGATGAAAAGCTTGGGGCTCAGGGCTAAGAGAGCAGAAGTGGGAGCCCAGTCTGGATCAGTGCTGAGGGAGAAGGAAAGGATAGCCAAGGAAAGTGGAATATGTAAGAGGGGCTGTGTGTGGGGCGGGTTTCCTTCTACACACAAAGGGGATGTTGGCATCTCTTCTCTCATCCACAGGAGTATTATCATGGAGTCCTGTCCTTGTGGAGGGCAAGCCAAGAGCTTGTGAGTCCTAGGAAGCTATTCTGGGCTGAAGGGGAGCAGTGGTGTACAGAAAGGCTGTCTCTGAAATTGACAGACTAGAGCGTCAGGCCAAAGTAGAGAAATTGGAAATAGCCCTTGCCCAGAACTAAGGAAGCCCTTTTAGGGAATTCCCTGGTGGTCCAGTGGTTAGGACTCCACACTTTCACTGCCAAGGGCCCAGGTTCAATCCCTAGTTGGGGAACTAAGATCCCACAAGCCATGCGGCATGGCCAAAAAAATAATAATAATAAAAATAATAATAAGGGAGTTCTTTTACACCCTTAGGAGTCCAGTCCTTGGGGAAACCCTGCCAAACCAAGAGAAAGGGCTGCTGGTGACAGGTGGGGGATAGGGAAGGCAGACTGTCTCACCACAGAAGCCACCTCCCTGCCACTGTAAAGTGGGGAGGAGGCGCCCCCCGGAGATCTGCCAGCTTCCTGAAAGAAGGGGATGATTTTTTTTTTTTTTTTTTGCGGTACGCGGGCCTCTCCCGTTGCAGAGCACAGGCTCCAGACACACAGGCTCAGCGGCCATAGCTCACAGGCCCAGCCGCTTCGCGGCATGTGGGATCCTCCCGGACCGGGGCACGAACCCGCGTCCCCTGCATCGGCAGGCGGACTCTCAACCACTGCGCCACCAGGGAAGCCCAGAAGGGGATGATTTGAGTTCAGACTATCACTATCCTCAGGGCCCAAACGTTCTCCACTCCCATGTGGACTGGACCAAATACCTACTAAGTCAGGAGCAGTAACAAAGTTGACAGTTTTTCTCCAAGAGGGCAGTTTGGGCTCTGATGGATGGGAAAGGAGCTGCAGGATTCAGGGATGGGTCAAGGTGGGGAGCCCTAAGCTGCAGTAACAGCAAAGAGATGAGAGGAGGGAAGAGGCAAAGGTAGAGTGAGGGGCCTGGGAGAAGAAGGGGAGCCAGATATGTGAGGGACTGCTGAGAAAAAGGGTCTGTGGCTGTCTCCAGTATATGTGTGTGTGTGTGGGGGGGCGAGTTTGGAGGTTAAGTGTGAGGAGTCTGGGTTCTCCCTCCTTCCTGCTTTGGAAGCTTTGGCTACACATATTTAGCAGCTGTTTTGTATAAACATAATTTCCCCGTGGTGTCACTTGGGCAGGCACTAAAGGGAGCAGAATGGAAGGGGTTGTGGGTGGGTTATGGGGATGGAGGAAGGCCATAGGCAGTCATGACCTTAGAGGGATGTGATCTGGCTCTCCTCCAGGTGCACTCTCCTCTTCAGAACAGGAGTTCTTGTCTCCCTGTTTAGACTATGCTCCAGATACCCAGGATCCTGTGATTCTCTGCCCTGAGGGCCTCATGTTTGCTTCCAGGGCCTTAGTGGACTGCTCTTCCAGAGTCATCCCTCTGAGAACTGATTTTGCCACTGAAAGTATGACCAAAGCATGGTTATTGGGAAATATGGATGGAGCTTGGACTCATGGATGGGAATATGAGGCTCCTCACAGTATGGGATGGGGGGCTGAAAATAGGGGTAGCAGGACACTGGCTGGAGGCTTCCATATTGTTCTGGTTGTAAATGTTAGCGATGACCTGTCCACGGGACAGGACAGGGATGAGGCCTGTGTATAGGGAAGCTCAGATGAGGCCCAGATGTTGGAGTCAGAGGTGGGTAGCATTTGCTTTTGGCTTCTCACTGCAGGGAAGGGAGGAAGAAGGGCTAATACCCCAAACACTGGACATAATTATCTACGATATGGGTCCATAGGATAAAGCGAGACATTATATTGGTTTTAATAAACATTTCTTTAAAGAATAGTTTTAGATTTATAGGAAAAAAATTGAAGATAGTAGAGGGTCCTTATGTACCCCACACCCAACCCCCCACCTTTAACCTCTTACATTAGTATGGTTCATGTTACAATTAATGAACCAATACTGATACATTTTTATTAACGAAAGTCCACGCTTTATTCAGATTGCTTAGTTTTCACCTAATGTTCTTCTGTTTCAGGATCACATTCAGGATATCAAGTTACATTTAGTCATCGTGTCTCCTTAGGTCCTCTTGACTGTAACAGTTTCTCAAACTTTCCTTATTTTCTATATCCTAAACCTCAGTTTCCTCCTTATGTCTCCCTGTAGTCAAGCAGTATTCTGGGCCAAGAGATTCTGAGAGGACTTCCAGATTTGGGGGTCAAGTAGTGGGTGAGGTGTGTACAACTGACAGAGACTCAGTGTCACTTCTGGAATACAGGTGTGGAAATGAGAAGAACTCAGGAAGATCCAGGGGTTTAGGAGAACAAAAGGAGGCCAGGAAAGAGAAAACCTATTGCTGAACGTATACCACACCTTTGGTGTGCCTACTAACTACGGGTAATGGAAGGGTGTCGGAAAGTGATTTAAATGCTCGGTCGATAGTGACGTCACTGGACGATGCCTGATAAAAGGGAGACCTTTCGAGAGCCTTTCTCCCTAAGCCCCCCGAGTCTTTGGGATGCCTCAGCTCCTAGTAGTCTTTTCCTAAAGGAGAGAAACAATGCGAGCTGACGAGCTTCGTCTCTTGGGTTCCTCGCTTAGCGTCCTCGCTAGCGGAGTCCAAGGAACTACAACTCCCAGAAGACATCGTGGCATGAGCGGTCTCTTGCTGCATTCCTACTGGTTCATGTTTGTTACTCCCAGCCAATAGAAAATTAGCTCTTTGATAAGTGCCAAAATGGCGGTACCTAGGATCTAGGACTGGATTATCCGGTAGGCTTAAATTTGGGGAGGTGGTGGATGAAAAGGAAAGAGGGAATTATAGTTTTAGGGTTGGGGAAGGTGGAGGGAATGCGGGGGGGGAATCTGGATTTGGAATGGTAGTGGCTGAGGGACGCAGCCAGAGCTAAGGGCGTATTTAGGCAACCGGAACTGGCTTAACCCCTTGGTACCCATTTATTCTTCGTATTAAGCCCATTTGACACCCTCTTCTTAGCGCTCCAGTTTAGAGAAAGTTGATTCAGGAGGGAAAAGCCTGACAGGATCCCTACTTTTCCCCTTTCTCCTTTCTCCTTTTCCGCATTTTTGTTCTGCCTCCCTTTAATCATCCTGTATCTTCTCCATTCAACTCTGTGCTGCACCCCTGCCCCCCGTTCTTTTCCTCAGAATCCCCTAGCCCCTTCTCTAGCTCGACTTCTCCCACCTCAAGGCTGACCGCCACGGGCCCCGCCTCCTAAGAGTAAAATCATGAAGGTGGTGAACCTGAAGCAAGCCATTCTGCAAGCTTGGAAGGAGCGATGGAGTGACTACCAGTGGGCAATCAACATGAAGAAATTCTTTCCCAAAGGAGCCACCTGGGACATTCTCAACCTAGCAGGTCTCAAGTGAAGTAGGAAGGAAGGATGGGAGGGCTAAACCCAAAATTGTTGTAACCGCTCAGTCTTCCTTTGTTATTCCCCTTGCAGAAGCACTACTGGAGCAGGCCATGATTGGACCTTCCCCCAATCCTCTCATCCTGTCCTACCTGAAGTATGCCATTAGTTCCCAGGTAAACTCTTCCACCTATGCCAGAGAATGAGGGTTTGAAGGTAAAAGACTTGGAATACAGTTGTCAGCTCACACTTTCTAGGTGAATTTGTTTGAACACATCATTTCTCTGAGCCTCAGTTTTCTTATGAAAATAATAGTACTTCATTGGTTATGATGAATATTACGTTAACTTATTCTATCAGGAAATATTCACAGATGCTTGTATGTGCCAGACGGTGCCATAGGCTCTGGGGATTTAGCTGTGAACAAGGTCTAATCCAAGCACTCAAGGAATATAGTGGGTAATACAGTCATGTAAATAAGCAGTCAGTCACAGAATGGGACTATGATATAGGCTCGGACAGAGTACTATGGGAGTACATAGGAGGGATACCTAATCCAGTTTGAGCAACCAGGTAGGAAGTGATGTTTAAACCAAGACGTGAGTGTTGAGTGGGAGTTAGCCAGGCAGATTGATGAGTGTGTACAAAGCAGAGAGAAAAGCATATGCAACGGCTGGGAGACAAACATCACATGATGTTTAGGAACTGAAAATAATGTGGTATGGCTAGAGTAGCAGTTTTGGTCTCAGGACATTTTGTATTCTTAAAAATTGAGTCTCCTACAGAGCTTTTGTTTAGATTGTATCTATTCATATTTACCACTTTAAAAATGAAAGCTGAGAAATGTAAAAACTATGTATTTAAAAATAATAAAAAGTAAACCCATTATATATTAATATAAGTAAAATTTTAATGAAAAATAACCATATTTTACAAAACAAACAAAAAAATTAGGAAGCTGGCATTGTTTTACATTTTTGCAAATCTCTTTAACTTTGACTTAATAGAATACAGCTGAATTCTCATAGCTGCTTCTGCATTCAGTTGTTGCAGTAGGCTGTTTCAGCTGAAATATATGAAGGAAATCTGGGCTCACACATCAGGTATTTAGTTTGAAAAGGGAAGAACATTTTAATAAGCCTTTCAGATAAATGTAGATATTCTTTGACATTCCACTAAAGTTCAATAGGTGATGTGAAATCACATCAATGAACTTTTAATACTCTGTTACATTAAAATCCATTGGTCTCTCTCTTGCGCTTTGAATAGATCTTTTACCCATGCCTGATTTTATAAATTGTGAATTGGTCATTTGGTAAATATCCATTACTAAGTTATATAGATATTCTAATTGTTGACACATTTAATTACATAGTGTAATCACATGTCATGGAGCCTCTGGGACATTCCACTGTACAATTGTGAGAGAATAAGAGTAAAAAAGGGGGGCTTCCCTGGTGGTACAGTGGTTAAGAATCCACCTGCCAGTGCAGAGGACACGGCTTCAAGCCCTGGTCCAGGAAGATCCCACATGCCACGGAGCAACTAAGCCTGTGCACCACAACTACTGAGCCTGTGCTCTAGAGCCCGCAAACCACAACTACTGAGCCCATGTGCCACAACTACTGAAGCCCGTGCACCCAGGGCCCATGCTCTGCAACAAGAGAAGCCACCACACCACAACCAAGAGTAGTTCCCACTCGCCCCAACTAAAGAAAGCCCACGCGCAGCAACGAAGACCCAACGCAGCCAAAAATAAATAAATTAATTAATTTTAAAAAAAAGAATGAACTACTGACATACACAACATAAAGCTCAGCAACATTTATGTTAAATAAAAAAAGATAGCGTTAAGAGTTTATACTATATGAGTCCATTTCTATGAAATCCAAATATAGGCAATAGTTATCTATGGTGATAGAAAACATTTAGTGGAATAGAAAAGGAAAGATGGACTAGAAAAGGGTACAAGGAAACTTTCTGGGAGAATGGAAACATTCTGTATCTTATTTTGGAAGTTAGTGACATGGGTATACACAATTACTAAAACTCAATGAATTAATCTTAAAAGCTGTATGTTTTATTGCACGTTAAGTAGTATATATATATATATATATAAATCCTATCACACTATTCCTCCACTTAAAACCCTTTAAATGATTATTCATCACCCTAAGGTAAAGTCCAAACTCCTTAGCATCACCCACAGGTCACTTATGACCTAACCTCTGTCTTTCTCTCTAAACCATTCTCCTCCTTGAAGTGCTAACCCAGCAGTTATCAAAATATGGTCCAGGAGGCCCTGGGGATCTGTGAGGTCAAAACTGTTTTTAAAATACTAAGATGTCATTTGCCTTTTTTACTCTTTTTTTTTTTTAAAGCAATGGGATGCTTTGTGTGTGTGTGTTTATAAAAATTTATTTATTTATTTATTTATTTTTGGCTGTGTTGGGTCTTTGTAGCTGTGTTCAGGCTTTCTCTAGTTGCAGCGAGTGGGGGTTACTCTTCATTGCGGTGCGCGGGCTTCTCATTGCAGTGGCTTCTCTTGTTGCAGAGCACGGGCTCTAGGCGTGCGAGCTTCAGTAGTTGTGGCACACGGGCTCAGCAGTTGTGGCTCGCGGGCTCTAGGGCGCAGGCTCAGTAGTTGTGGCTCACGGGCTTGGTTGCTCAAACCCGTGTCCCCTGCATTGGCAGGCGGATTCTTAACCACTGTGCCACCAGGGAAGCCTTCATTCTTTTTTTAAATGGCTGAGTAGGGACTTCCTTGGTGGTCCAGCAGTAAAGAATCCACCTTACAATGCAGGGGACACAGGTTTGATCCCTGGTCAGGGAACTAAGATCCCACAAGCTGTGGGGCAACTAAGCCCGCATGCCACAACTACTGAGCTCGCATGCCTCAACTAGAGAGCCTGCGTGCCGCAAACTACAGAGTCCACACTCTGGAACCTGCATGCCACAACTACTACAGAGCCCACGCACCCTGGAGCCTGTGCGCCACAACTAAAGAGAAAACCTGCATGCCTCAAGTAGAGAGAAGCACGCACACCTGCAGCAAAAGATCTTGCATGCCTCAACAAGGATCCCGTGTGCCGCAACTAAGACCCGACGCAGCCAAAAATAAATATAAATAATAAATCTTAAAAAAAAAAATTGCTGAGTGGTATTCCTCAGCTGGCTCATGGTTCTTATGCTTCCTTTTTCCTCTTGGCATCAAGTCTGCTTTCTGTGTTGGCACATATTCATCTACCTTGTTCTTTTTTTAAAATAAATTTATTTATTTTTTATTTATTTATTTTTGGCTGCATTGGGTCTTCATTGCTGGGTGCGGGCTTTCTCTAGTTGTGGCGAGTGGGGGCTACTCTTTGTTGCGGTGCATGGGCTCCTCAACTGTGGTGGCTTCTCGTCGTGGAGCACGGGCTCTAGGTGCACAGGCTTCAGTAGTTGTGGTGCGCGGGCTCTAGAGCACAGGCTCAGTAGTTGTGGCACATGGGCTTAGTTGCTCTGTGGCATGTGGAATCTTCCTGGGCCAGGGATCAAACCCATGTCCCCTGCATTGGCAGGCAGATTCTTAACCCCTGTGCCACCAGGGAAGTCCCTACCTTTTTCTTTTTCACTGCTGCCTAGTGTTCCATATGTAGTGTAATTTAAGTTGTTTTAAATTTTTTACTGTTATAGTCAATGTTTTACTGAACATTCTTGTACTTGCCTCTGCATATCTGGGACTATTTCCCTAGGATAGATAGCTAGAAATGGAATTGCTGATTTGAAGAGTGCACACATACTAAATTATAGTAGATCCTGCAGATTGCCCTCAAAAAAAGGATTGTATCAGTTTACACCTGCCCCATAGTGCTTGATAGTGTTTCCCCACACCTTTGCCAAGGTTGAATCTGTTAAGATTATTTTCTAGAGAGGCAAAAAATTACAACATGTTATAAGATGTATTTCCATGATTGTGATATTGAGCGTATTTTTTCATGTTTATTGGCTCTCTGTGTATATTGTATGAATTACTTATGAATATCATTTGCCCATTTTTCTGTCATTAGTTTGTTTTCTTAAATTTTTTAGTAACAGCTTTATTTGAGATATAAATCACATACCATGCAGCTTACCCATTTAAGGTGTGCGATTCACTGGTTTTTAGTATCTTTAGAATTGTGCAACCATCACCACATTTAGAACAGTTTCATCACTCCAAGAATTCTTACTGATTTTTCAGTCTTTTAGTGTATTCTGTCTTGTAATCATTGTCTGATTTTTATGTTTTAAATTTTCTATCACTTTCTTACTTTATCATTTTATTTTTCTAGCATGCAGAATTCTATTTATTTATTTATTTATTTAGGCTGCACAGTGTGCCTCGCAGGATCTTAGTTCCCCAACCAGGCATTGAACCCAGGCCCTCGGCAGTGAAAGCATGGAGTCCTAACCACTGGACTACCAGGGAATTCCCCGGAATTTTATTTTATTATTAACTTTTAAAATATTTATTTATTTGGCTGCATCGGATCTTAGTTGCGGCACACAGGATCTTCATTGTGGGCATGGACTTCTCTCTAGTTCAGGCTTACGGGCTCTATAGCGCACGGCCTTGGTTGCCCTGCAGTATTTGGGATCTTAGTTCCCCAACCAGGGATCGAACCTGCGTCCCCTGCATCGGAAGGCGGATTCTTGACCATTGGACCACCAGGGAGGTCCCTCCCCAGAATTTTAAATATGTATTTGTTGTCAGGTTTAACCATTTTTTCCTCTATATGGCTTTTGTCTTGCATAAGGGCTTCCCTGCTCCAAGGATCAGAATATAGTCTTTAATTTCTGCCAACACTTCACTTTGTTTAATCCATTTAAAACTTATTCTGGTGTGAGGAAGAGATCCAAATTTATTTATTTTTCCAAATAGATGGACAGTTGGCTCAACTGCCTTTATTGAATAGGCCATTCTTTGTCATATCTTAAATTCTCTTATAGACTAGGGTCTATTTCTTGACATTCTAGTATATATCATTGACATATTTGTCTTTTCTTGTACCAGTACTTTACTGTTTTAATTACTATACCTTTATAGTATGTTTGATATCTTGTTAGGGAAGTGTTCCCTTAGTTGTTTTATTTTTCAAAAATTTCTTGGCTATTTTCAGGCATTTTCTTTTCCAGACAGATTTTAGACTTAAGTTCCTTAAAAAGACCTTTTGCATTTTGATTGGGGTTTCCTTGACTTTGTGGATTTGTGGATCAATTTTAGAAAGATCACTCTGATTGCAGTTTGAAGAATGAGTTGGAGGGAGGTAAGACAGAAAGCAGGGAGACAATTTTTCTGTAAAGGACCAGATAATAAATGCTTTCAGCTTAGCAGGCTGTATGGTCTCTGTTAGCAGGCCTATAGCGTGTAGGCGATATAGAAGTAAGTGGACATGGCTGTGTCCTGATGCAGCTTTATTTACAAAAAAGGTGATGAGCCGGATTTGGCTCGCGAGCTGTTGTTTTCCAGCCCCTGATTTCGGCTGTTGCAGGGATTCAGGTAAGAGACGATACCAGCATAAACTTGAGAAGTGGCAGCAGAAAAAAAAAAAGGTGAATTCAAGAACAAATTAGGAAGTGGCATTGCGGGGACTTGGTGATTAGCTGGATGAAAGGTGTGAGCGAGAGGAAGAAGTCAAGGCCAGTGTCTAGGTGTCTGGTTTGGACATCCGGATGGCTGATGGGATCGTAAGGAGACGGTGGGAGAAGAGCAGGACTGTTGTTAGCATTGCAGATGAGGGGTGGAGATGCCTTGTTTGATTCTGGCCTTGTTTCGTGGAAAGCGCCTGTGTGGGCTGTCAAAGAGAAGACACTCAGTAGGCAGTAGAACATCGATGTCTGGGACTCAGGAGGAGAGGTCAGGGCTGGAGCTACGGTTTAGGAGTTGTCAGCCGCAGGTGGTAATTGAAGGTATGGGCATGGGTGAGATTTACCCAGAGAGAGCGTGCAGAGGGAGCAAAGAAGTGACCCAAACCATGTTTCTAAGGAACCAGTCACATTTAAGGAACACACATAGGAAGAGAATTCCTCATAGGAGTCTGAAAAGAAGGGGGCCAGTGAGGAGAGAAGGAAAACAAGGGAGTGTGGTATCAAGAAAAACCCAGGGGGGACTTCCCTGGCAGTCCAGTGGTTAAGACGCCGTGCTTCCAATGCAGGGGCCGGGGGTTCGATCCCTGGTTGGGGAACTAAGATTCAGCATGCCTCAAGACGTGGCCAAAAAAAAAGAAAAGCCCAGGGAGGAGAGGACCAAAGGATGAGGAGGTGTTTCCTGGTGTGAGATGCTGCTGAGAGGTCAGCGAGATCAGAACTGAGAAGTATCCATGGGGTTTAACAAGTTTGTTGATGAGCTTCATGAGAGATTTCATGTGGTGGGAAGGACAGAAGTGATTGGAGTGGGTCGCATTGTGAATGGAAGGTGGGGAGGTAGAGTGTAGAGAACTCCTATGACTGTGAAGAGAGCGTGGTGGTTAATTGGAAGTATAGGGTCTGCGGGAGTTTCTTTTAAAAAGAGAAGAATCTTGAGATGTGTAAACTGGTGGCAAAGGCAAGAGAGAGGAAGAGGCTGAAGTACCAGTGAGTGAGAAATAAATATATATGCAAGACCTCCATGACTTGCAAAGTGCTGTGCAAAATTAGTAATTTATTCTTCCTTCGGAGTCAAGAGGCTCTTTGGTCCAGTGCTGTGCGTGTAGAGAGCCCTTAGGAGTAGTTGAAGGCGTCGAATATGAAGAAGAGAAGGGGGATTAGAGAGCAGCTGCAGGGTCTCTCTGGGCTGGCCAGGTGTGCACTGGGCTGCGTCAATGGGCTCCAGCCTTGGGGGCTGGTGGTAGTTCAGAGCTTCTACGTTGATAGATATAGTAGGACTGAGATAAGTTATAAGTCCTGCTGTGAAAAACAGTTCACCATGTGGAAAGTATTTTTAGGTCTTTAGAGTAGAGGGCTTTATCGATACTGTTAGCAGAAATTCACTGAACACAATTCTGAATTTGGAGACAATAAATTCATAGTAACTGACAACATCCCTTAGAACATACAGAATTGGGGCTTTCTCTTGTGGTAGTTTGGGGTCAGTTTCTAGTGGAAACATGCAGCTCCCCCTTCAGGTTGGTATCCAGCAAGGTTCGGTTCACTTCCAAGCTCTTGCTATGGGGACATCAGTTATTAATAAACAAACACTCGCCTGGAATGCTATGGTCATCCTGCCAGGCAGGCTCCCAACTTTCTGGTCCCTGTCAGACACCAGCTAGTGCTTCACAGCGTGACCCGCTGAGAGTGGCACTAAACACTAATTGTGTATTTAAGTCCTCTGTGTGTTTTGCTCCTCTTTATCCAAGAATACTGGTTAAAAAATGTCTGAACAGAGAGCAGCCTGTTCATGTGAGGGAGAAATCATACATGGAAGGCATTGCCAAGCATGTAAAATTTGCCATACTGAGTCACTGAGGGTGACTTAGCTTTCTTCTTTTTTTTAAAAAATTTATTTATTATTTTTGGCTGCGTCCGGTCTTCGTTGTTTGCGCACAGGCTTTCTCTAGTTGCGGCGAGTGGGGGCTGCTCTTCCTTGCGATGCACAGGCTTCTCATTGCAGTGGCTTCTCTTGCCGCGGAGCACGGGCTCTAGGTGCACAGGCTTCAGTAGTTGTGGCTCGCGGGCTTCAGTAGTTGTGGCTCGCGGGCTCTAGAGCGTAGGCTCAGTTGTTGTGGCGCACGGGCTTAGTTGCTCCGTGGCATGTGAGATCTTCCTGGACCAGGGCTCGAACCCGTGTCCCCTGCATTGACAGGCGGATTCTTAACCACTGCGCCACCAGGGAAGCCCTAGCTTTCTTCTTAAATCTTTGGAAATTTCTTTTCCTCTAGTGAAGACAACCTATGAGGCAGATGATTATCCTGACAGTTTCTGGCATTGTATTCTGCTTTTTATTTTGGTATATTTTGCCACTGATTTTGAGTATAGAGTTGTAACTATTTTCTATAGTATTATTCATATTTGATCAGCATGCTATAATTTTTTTTTTTTTTGCGGTACGCGGGCCTCTCACTGTTGTGGCCTCTTCCGTTGCGGAGCACAGGCTCCGAACGCGCAGGCTCAGCGGCCATGGCTCACGGGCCCAGCCGCTCTGCGGCATGTGGGATCTTCCCGGACCGGGGCACGAACCCGTGTCCCCTGCATCGGCAGGCGGACTCTCAACCACTGCGCCACCAGGGAAGCCCACTATAATTATTTTTTAAAAATATGACAACTTAAAAGCTCTCTGTTAGGTTTGATTTCATTCAGGACAGATTATTTCTTTTGAACTACATCTCCAATCTTATAATGGTGATAATAGGTTTTGCTAATAGAAATTTGTGTTACGGTAAAAATTTTTTCAGAATGCTAGTTACTAGAATTCATCAAACCAAAGCAGTCCTACTATGTGGTAGGCCCCAGACTAGGTTCTAGGGAAACATATAAATTTAACACTATTTCTGTTCTCAGGGATCTTGCTGTTCAGATGGCATTTTGCGAAATGTGTTTTGCAGATACTAGTTAAATGAGATTCCTTGGTCAAGTAAATTGGAAAAATATTGCTTGCTTCATCTCCAGTGATCTTAGAGAGTCTCATTGTATACAAGTATATTATTATGGGTAAGAGCAGTCCTACAGTAAAGAAAGCTCTTTACTAAAAGAACCCTTAAAAAAAAGCTCTCTGTGTATGTTTATTTCAGGGTTTCTCAAATTCATATCACACAGAAGCTCTGTGTACGTGTGTGCATGTGTAAAAGTTTTTAACATCTTGAGGACCCTTTGGAACAGCATCACCCAATAGAACTTTCTACAGTGATAAAAATGTTCTGTATCTGCGTTGTCCAGTACAGCAGCCACTAGCCCCATGAGCCTGTTGAGCACCTGAAATGTGGTTACTATGAGTAAGGAACTGAATTTTTAATGTTATTTAATTTAAACTTAAACAGCCATATGTGGCTAGTGGCTTCCCTATTGGACAGTGCAGCTTTGGAAGCTACTTTGAGAAATATTGATCTAAAGTTGTGTTTTACTTATTCATTCTACAAACATTAACAAGTTGATGGTGGTCACTGAGTAAAATCACCCTTGTCTTTTTTTTTTTTTAACATCTTTATTGGAGTATAATTGCTTTGCAACGTTGTGTTAGTTTCTGCTGTATAACAAAGTGAATCAGCTATATGTACACATATATCCCCGTATCTCCTCCCTCTTGCGTCTCCCTCCCACTCTCCCTAAGCACCCTTGTCTTCAAGGAGCTCCTAGTTTGGTGGGGGCAGCAGGTACCCACTGTGTAATGATGGGTCTAAGGGGATTACTTGGAGCACCGAGAAAGGATTTCAGCTTTGGGTGGTGTCCTGGAGGTATCCTAGAGAATGAGTATGTGTATTGAAATTCACTTCCTATTTCAAAGTGGAGTTACTACCTGTTCATTGCAAGAGCAGTTCGTATGTCTCCAGTTCTTGTCCAGATAAAATCACCCTTGGTAGGAGTTGCAGGAGTAGAGTAACTGACCTCACTCGTGTCCATTCTTCTGCCCACCAGCAGTCAAACCTTGTACTATACGGTGGACAGTGTGTGGCAGGTGAACATGAGACATGGCCCCTTTGAATACTCCCAAATCATCTTCTTAGTGGGTTTATGCTGGTGCTGTCAATCATAGTGAGTTTGATGGAAGCAGGGATGGGCACAGTGCCTGGTGTTACTGCTTCGGGGCTTGTGGAAGGCCTCTTGAAGGGGTTGAGATTTTAGGAGCGACTTTAAGTGTCTGTGTTTTGTTCCTCTCAACTGTGTTGTTCCTCTCAGACACCAGTTTTCTGAACTTTATCTTTCTTCTTTCCCTCCAGATGGTGTCCTACTCCTCCGTCCTCACAGCTATCAGTAAGGTATGACCATAGATACTTACAAGCTAGATGGGGGATGGGGGGACAGAGATATGGTAGTGACAGATGGGGCCCCACCTCCTTGACTGCTCTGATAGAGTGACCTCTGTGGCTGGGCAGGCAGCACAGCATGCCTCTGGCTGGCATGGCTGCCTCCCATTAGAGGGAGGGGGATCCTAGGAAGTGGGCACTGGCAATTAGGAGCCAATTTCCAATGTTGAAAGGCTGCCGAGTCTGAAACCTGGGGTTGGAGGAAAGATGAGCAGGACTCGTGAATGCGCCAACTGCCTCATGTTTGAGACTGGGGGGTGACTGGGACACCCCGTCGCATCGCCACTGTTCTCTCCACAGTTTGATGACTTTTCCCGGGACCTGTGTGTCCAGGCTTTGCTGGATATCATGGACATGTTTTGTGACCGACTGAGGTAATGGCAGGGATGAGGAGCTCACCACCTTCCAGCATTACCTTAGTGTAAAGGAGAAGCTCCCGGCATATAGGCTCAGACCACCTCTGTTGGTTCCCACACTTCTTCCCACCTGCTCGTCTGCACCCACCCATCCACGTCTTTTTCTACTTACTCCCTTAGGACTAAAGTGCCTCTTCTCTATTTGGAGTAACTCATTTGAAATCTTATCCAGTGAAAGCCAACAGGGCAGTCTTCCCCAGGACTTTGCAAGCTTCCCAACTTTCTTCCCTAGTAAGGGAGTGCCAGGCACTCTGGGGAACATGGGTGTGGGTCGGATTTCAGCCTTTGGATCAAAGACAGATTTTGCATCCTTTCCTGGTAGCTGTCACGGCAAAGCAGAGGAGTGCATCGGGCTGTGCCGGGCCCTTCTCAGCGCCCTCCACTGGCTGCTGCGCTGCACCGCAGCCTCTGCAGAGCGGCTCCGGGAGGGGCTGGAGGCCGGCACCCCAGCGGCTGGTGAGAAGCAGCTTGCCATGTGCCTGCAGCGCCTGGAGAAGACCCTCAGCAGCACCAAGAACCGGGCCCTGCTCCACATCGCCAAACTAGAGGAGGCCTGTATGTCCCCTGGTTCCCTGAGCCCCACCCGTCACTGCTCCCATAGCTGGTTCTTTAATTGAGAGGGGAGAGGCAGGTTGCCATCCCACTTTTTTCCAGGAGGATCTGAAATCATCCCACTTCCTTTTTTTTCTCCCCATAAGCATTGCATACATCCCAGGGACTTGGGCAGGGTGGCACCCGAGCCAATCAACCAACAGGTATTTACTGAGCATTATTGTACACCCAGCACTGTGCCAGGTGCTGGGGGTGGGGGCGGGGGGCTACCGAAGGGGCATGTGGCAGGGTCCCTGCCCTCAACAAGTGTACGTGCTAGTGGGGAGCAAGGCTAGTACATAATATACATGGAAAAAACGAGAGGTCAAGACAAGCACGCCATCCATCGCTGTGTTTGTCTCCATGTTACTCATCTGAAAGCAGATAACTTCTGTGTTTGAGTGCTGCCTAAAACATCCCTTTAAATGCAGTGCCTGCCTGCTGCCAGGCCTGTTGAGCCATACGCCTCTCTACTCAAGTGCGGATGTTAAACGTTGGAACCCTCCAGAGCCCGGGATCAGACAGATCACCTGGTGGGAGGGAAGACGGGTATTTCTGGACATGGGGCCTGAAGGCCACGGTCTTGCTGATGAGGCTCGGGGCCACCTAAGGATCGCTTGTTCTCCAGTAACGAGAATGCTGGGGTGGGTTACACCCAGGTCTCTAGGACCTGGTTGAAGAACTTGTTACAGGATTAGTATATTTATTACTTCTCAAAATATGGCTATTGGCTATGAAAAGTCCAGAAAGATGATCACTACGTAAAAGTGGGCTATGTTGACAGTTTGTCTATTTTGAGCGCTTGACAAATGTTTATTGGCTGAAAAATGAATGAACTTTTAACTTAATTTTATTGGATCTCAGGTCTTATCTTTTTGTTTTTTTCCCCTATGCTACATGGAGGTTAATGGGCTAGTTGGCGCCATTATTCATCATTTGACCCTCTGGAAGTGTAACTAGGATAAGTGACTTATAAGTGCCAAACTGTGTGGTATAGACCATGAGTTCAGGCATTTAGGAGTAAGAGGTCAGTGGGTTGGACCAGTTGGGTAAGTTGTTAAAGGAGCTGGGGCTTGAACATAGACTCGCAGGGTAGTGAGAGTGTGAGGGGAGAAGGTGAGTAGGAGGGGCTTTTCAGAGGGGAGAACAGCGAGAGCAAAGGCCCAGACAGGGAGCAGGTGAACACAGAAGGCTGTTTAGGAATCCAGCTTGACTGCGGTGGAGAGCGGTGGCCACTTGCAAAGCTGGCCCACTCTCGGAATGGTTTGTGGTCACCTCCCTGTTCTGGCCACTGGACTGCAAGCCCCCTGGGCCTCTCTCTGTCACTGCCTGTCTTCTGCCGTACCTAGTTTCTGAAGTCAGCTGTGGGCGACCCCTAAGGAATCGGGCTTCTGGGGATCGTTTCTAGTGGCTTCATCATTGGTGCTCACCCCCCTTCTGGAAACAGTGCATGCTGCCCTCAGGCCTCTAGCTTCCATGCCATCCTCGGGGGAAGCCTCCCTGCGTGGTTTTTGTGGGCCCAGGGGGTGCCAAGTCAAGGAGTTTGGGGCCAGTCTCTCTCTCTCCTCTGCTCCCCATGATTCTCTGCATTTTCTTTTCTCTGCCAGCCTCCTGGACTGCCATCGAGCATTGTCTCTTGAAGCTTGGGGAGATCCTGGCCAATCTCAGCAGCCCCCAGCTCCGGAGCCAGGCTGAGCAGTGTGGCACGCTCATTAGGAGGTACCTGCTCCCAGGGTGATCTGGTGAAGGGAGAGAGGAAAGGCCCGGGTATGGGGGGGAAGATGTGGCCTCTGGCCCTGACCCCTCTGCTCTCCCCTCCTCTCTGACTCTCCCTTACCGCCCGCACACTGTCCCCTCTGTGTCCCCTCAGCATCCCCACCATGCTGTCCGTGCACTCTGAGCAGCTGCACAAGACTGGCTTCCCTACGGTCCACGCGGTGGTCCTGCTTGAGGGCACCATGAACCTGACCGGCGAGACACAGCCCCTGGTGGAGCAGCTGATGATGGTGAAACGCATGCAGGTAGGAGGCCAGCGCTGCTTCTCTGTCCCCGGGGCGGGCCGGCTGTGTGGGGGCGGGAGGGAGGATTCTTCTGGTCTTTCAGGGGAGAAATAGGGTTTCTCCTAATTCGTGGTGGAACGTGCATGGTTCTGTCAGGTGGAATGGTTCTGCCATGTCACCTGCTCTCCCTGGTTCTTGCACAAGAGTCGGGGAGGTGCCTGTGCTGCCCTCCTGTGACCCACTGACCCCCGGGGTCAGGAGACGGGACGGGGGTGGGCGCCCTCTTATGCTCTCCCTTGGGTCTTCCCACAGCATATCCCCACCCCGCTCTTTGTCCTGGAGATCTGGAAAGCCTGCTTCGTGGGCCTCATCGAGTCTCCTGAGGGCACGGGGGAGCTCAAGTGGACAGCTTTCACCTTCCTCAAGGTACCTGGGACGTGGGAGCCACAGAGGGCCAGTCTCAGGATGGTTCCCAGGAAGAGCGGAGACACCCTGGGCCTTTGCCCCACATTTCTCCCCGCTGACTTCATGCCCAGCTTGCCAGGTCCCCCAGCACAAGTTGCCCTGATTTTCCCTGAAGGTCCCAGGGCTGTTCAGCCTGCTTGGCAGGCTCTGCCATGTCTTGGCCCACAGGTGCTGGGAGCTTGGTCATCAGCCATGTTGGCACGGGGCAGCTCCGGGAGCCCACTTTCACTTAGAGCGTTTCCTTGTTGAGCCATGGAAGTGCGGGGTTCCTGGGCCCTGCGGGCTGAGGGCAGCGGGCGCGTGGCTAGACGTCAGCTTTCGCATTTGGCTCTTTGAGCACCTTCACTTCCAGGGCAGGAGTGTTCCTGTCTCAACCCAGAGCAGGGGGACGGAAGGGATGCCTTTCGTTCTGGGTGAAAGAGAGAAGAAATTGAGCTGCCTGTTTTTCCCCCTGCCTCACCCTGTAGATTCCACAGGTTTTGGTGAAGTTGAAGAAATACTCCCATGGGGACAAGGTAAGTTAAAGAAATGAGATGGGGAGTTGGCATGGGAACAGGTGAATCCTTGTTACAGCTCTGGAGAAACAAGGGCAAGGGAAGGGTCACTTGGCCCTACCTGGGCGGTAGTGCGTTCTTGTGCTGGGGAGGGCTGGAAGCGGGGGTATCCCCCGAGCATCCGCGGGCACCCACGCACAGAAGGCAGCCAGGCTGCTCCAGAGGCGAGGGTGCCCGGGATGACCAGGGCCAAGATGGCAGGGAGCAGTGATGCCCCATCCTGTCCCCGTCCAGTCGCTGGAAGCCAGCAGTGGGCACGGCCGACCTGTAGGCGGCTGTGCCCAGCGGGGTGTCATTGTGAGCCTGCCTCACGGGCCGTGGGTGGGCGGAGGACCTGGAAGCCAGAAGGCAGTTTCTGTCTCTTTGCAGGACTTCACCGAGGATGTCAATTCTGCTTTTGAGTTCCTGCTGAAGCTCACGCCCTTGCTGGACAAAGCCGACCAGCGCTGCAAGTATGAGGTCCCCTGCTCACCTCACTGTACTGGCAGGAGTCCTGGCTCTTCCCCGCTCTTTGTGCCAGATCAGCACCGGGGACCGGCTCCTCGTTCCTCCTCTCGGCAGGGGCAGGAGGCAGCAGCCCCGTGGTTGCCGAGTGCCCAAGCCCTTCTGCCTCCCCTCAGGCACTCAAAATGTTCTTCACCCTAAAGGAGGGAGGATGTTGGGCAGGGCCTCACGGCTCGCCCTCCATAATCCCTGCAGTATGCCTAGGCCCCCCATCATCTTTTTCCCTCACAGCTGTGACTGTACAAATTTCCTACTCCAAGAATGTAGCAAGCAGGGGCTTCTGTCTGAAGCCAGTACGAACAACCTCATGGCCAAGCGGTAAGTATGAACTCCTGGGCTGGCCCATGGGCCCCTTGACCACCCGCCTCATGTCCAGACTGGGCTGCTGGGTGCCTTTTCCCTCCTGTCGAGGGTTTGAGTGTGGGTGATGGGAACCACACCTAGGGTTACCAGGGACAGGAGACACTGATTTCTGCAGACCAGGGTTTTGCACTGTTAGGGCTTTACTCTCGCCCTCCTTTGTGATCGAAGTAGAAATTGTAAGACTTCCTTCAGTCTTAAATGAACTTTCAAAACAGGTGTGATGACTAGAGACGATTTGAAGCAGTTGCGATACTGGACGCACTTTCATAGGCATCACCCGAGCCCGTGGTGCTTATGTGCTTCGCGCCTTCTCTGTGCCTCTGCTCCTGGGCCTGGACTAAGGAGCGTGTCAGGAATTCATCTCTGTTCCCTTACCTTCTCTTGTGGCCACAGCAAAGCAGACCGGGAGCACGCACCCCAGCTGAAATCAGATGAAAATGCCAACATCCAGCCCAACCCCGGGCTGATCCTCCGCGCGGAGCCCACCGTCACCAACATCCTCAAAGTGAGTGCGCTGTTCCCTTGCCACCAGGGGCATACCTTCCCTCTTTCCAGTTTCCCTCTTCTTCCAGATAAGTAAATAGGCCACGGACCTCTCTCTCTTCTGGTTACTTTGGAAGTAGAGAAAGGGGGAAGGTGAGGGAAGCGCCCCTGGAAACAAGTGTTTGTTGAGCTTCACTGGTCAGCCAGGCGCTGTGGTGGGTGTGGAAACAGCGCTGAATCGCACAGCAGAGACCTCGCCCATCCTGACTCCAGCGCCATCGTCCATCCCAGTTTAGTCGAGAGGAATGGATCGGAGAGCAAAGAACTTAAGGAACGGCTTTCCAGATTGGAGTCAGATGTCGATTAAATGGCAGGTCCTGGTATCCCGTTTAATGGAGACATGCAGAGAGAGAAACTGTGGCTAGGCTGTACCTGGGGGGGTCTTCAGTGTTCTTCAGGACTTGGTTTCCTGTCTTGTCCCCAGACGATGGATGCAGACCACTCCAAGTCCCCGGAGGGGCTGCTGGGGGTCCTGGGCCACATGCTGTCTGGGAAGAGCCTGGACTTGCTGCTGGCTGCTGCTGCGGCCACTGGGAAGCTTAAGTCCTTTGCCCGGAAATTCATCAAGTAAGGAAGCCTGAGCCCCTGACCAGGGTCTGGGAGGCACGTGTGAAGGAGGAGGTGGGAACTTCCCTGGTGGCCCAGTGGCTAAGACTCTGTGCTCCCAATGCAGGCGGCCCGGGTTCGATCCCTTGTCAGGGAACTAGATCCCACATGCCGCAACTAAGAGTTCACATGCCGCAACTGAAAGATCCCACGTGCTGCAGTGAAGATCCCGTGTGCCGCGACTAAGACCCGGCACAGCCAAATATAAATAAATAAATATTAAAAAGAAAGAAAGCAAAAAACAAAGGAGGAGGTGGCAGAATAAGGGCAAGGCACTGGGGTCTGAGTCTCCCCAGAGATGCCAAGGCAGAGCATCCCAGCTGGAGACCTGGGGGAAGGGCCCGTTCTCTGGACATGAAGTGCTGTTTTCTCTTCAGCTGAGGATGGAGTGCAGCTGTTTGGCAAGGTGACGAGGTGTTGGATAGCAGGTGTGGAGGGATGGTGTTCATACCCACTTATTAATAAGGGACTCTCAAATTCTGCTGACTTTTTGGATTGACCTGGAATTTGATGTGTAGAATGTTGTTCCATTCAGCGAGCCATTCTCTAGGCCTTGGAAATCTTTTAAAAATAGAAAGAGTTCTTGTTTCTGTAGCAATGGTGTTCCTTTTAAGTTGAACCCATAATTCAGACTCTAGTGACCGCCTCTCTGAGTGGGCAGAGCCCCTGACCCCAGCCGCTGCCCAGCCCTTGCCCTGGTTGATGCAACCTGTCTCCATTCCTTCTGCAGTTTGAATGAATTCACGACACACCGCAGCGAAGAAAGCAGTAAGTCAGCTCCACACACCCCCAGGCCCAGTGGTGCTGAAGGAGGGGTGTGGAGGGAGAGAACAGGGGAGGGAAGAGGACACTTTTGCTCATCCTGGGGAGGCTGTGTTCTCCCCTAGGAATGACTGACTGAAGCTTTTGGGGAGCCGTGAAAGAGGGTCATGCTGGGAAAAGCATTCTTCCCAAACCACCCTTTGCCTCTCTCCATCCCCTCTTGCGATTTGGTCAGGTGTTGGGGGAAAGGAGGGTTCAGGAGTCTTTGGTTCCAAGGAAGGGATGATGTTCCAACTGAGACTCAAGAAAAGGATTCTGAGCCTCAGAGCTTTGAAGGAGCCACTCGGTCCCTGACCTTCCTTGAGGCAGATCTTGAGCCCCTCCCGACCCAGACAAGGCCTTTGGGCCCCTGCCCTAGGCTGGGGGTCAGCCTTTTCATCCTCCACAGCCAAGGCGGCCTCAGTTCGAGCCTTGCTCTTTGACATCTCCTTTCTCATGCTGTGCCACGTGGCCCAGACCTATGGCTCAGAGGTGAGTGACGGGGAGCAGTCAGGCTTGGGGCACTTGGGACAAAGGGGAAGGTAACAACCAATAAGTCTCCCCACCTCACACCCCTACCCCACCCCCGTCAATGTCCCAAGCCAGTTAGTTCTCCTGGCTGCAGAAATCAGATGCCCCCGCCCCAAGTCAATAGATGCCCCCTTGTCATGTCCTGAATCCTTCAGTTCCACACCCACCACTAGGTGGCAGCATAGCCCCTGTCTTTCCCCCTCAGACCAATTTGTCCCCAGTTCTTCAGGCTGGGAGCGGGGGAAGCCACTGGGCAGGAAGAGAGGTGCGGGGTGCTGCACCTCCCCACCCCCTCCTTTCTCAGGTGATCCTGTCCGAGTCAAACACGGGAGGAGAGGTGTTCTTCTTTGAGACCTGGATGCAGACCTGCATGCCCGAGGAGGGAAAAATCCTGAACCCTGACCACCCCTGCTTCCGGCCCGACTCCACCAAAGTGGAGTCCCTGGTGGCTCTGCTCAACAATTCCTCGGAGATAAAGCTGGTGTCAGTGGCCTGGGCGCCCACTCCAAGGGTGGTAGTGCGGGTAGGGCCCAGACCCTCTCCCTCAGCCCATCCCACGCCCCCCAGTGGTGATTTTTCTCCCATTCCCACCCTCTCGTAGGCAGATGAAGTGGCATGAAGCCTGTCTCAACATTTCGGCGGCCATCTTGGAAATCCTCAATGCCTGGGAGAATGGGGTGCTGGCCTTTGAGTCCATCCAGGTAGCCCCACCTTTCCAGCGGCCTTCTCTCTTCCCTGAGACACAGAGGCAGTCTTCGATAGCTTGTTAGATTTCGTAAGAACGAAAAGGCCCTTAATCCAGGAGCCTGTGTGTGGCTCTTGATCTTTCTTGTGGTCATAGTGTTAGCTGCTCCGTCCCCCGCAGGGAACTTGGGGAAAATCAGGCCTGTGGTGAAAAGAGGCATGGAACACGGCCCTGGATCCCACTGACGCGCTGAGTTGCCCACGGAGGCCGGGGCAGGTGGTGGCCAGGGAAGGGGAGAGGGTGGCCCCATCACCCTTCCCCCCTCCCCCCCCAGAAAATCACCGATAACATCAAGGGGAAGGTGTGCAGCCTGGCAGTGTGTGCTGTGGCCTGGCTTGTGGCCCACGTGCGGATGCTGGGGCTGGACGAGCGTGAGAAGTCGCTGCAGATGATCCGCCAGCTGGCAGGGCCGCTGTACAGCGAGAACACCCTGCAGTTCTACAACGAGAGGTCAGCGGCCCATCCCCTCCCTTCTGGAACTCTGCAGGTCTGTCCTGAGAAGCCAGCGCCTCTGGAAACCACTCTCTTCCTCTTCTCTTACCTTCCCAAACATGCAGCTCACCTGCTCAGTCTCTTCCTCACTCACTCACGTTCTCAATCACGTCTTCACTCACTGACTCAGCAACACTTAGTGTGTGTCTCTGTGCCGGGAGTGTTATTACCCAGCACCCGCTGTGTGTGCGCCGGAACTACAGACCCCACGTGGCTATGATTCCTGCCCTTGAAGGGCTCGAGTCCTGGGGAGCTGGCTTGCCAGAACGGAATGGTTATCTTAGCTCTGTCACTCTTAAGGAACTGTGAGCCCATCTGTAGATCTTATAGGCCTTGGGCCTGTCCACCCCCTCCCTACCTTGCCCCTCCAGGCCCAGCTATCTTCTGTACCATTTTCCTGCCTGGGCTTTTCAGGGACTTGGAGGACCTCCCTAGCGACTTCAGCTGTGTTGAGTTCAGTGGTGTTTGTTCATTTGCCCATCCAATAAGCTTTTTAAAAAAAATATGGTAAAAAATACATAACATAAAGTTTACCACCTTAACCATTTTTAAGGGCACAGTTCAGTAGTGTGTTAAGTATATTCACACTGTTGTGAAACAGATATCCAGAACTTTTTCATCTTGTAAATCTGAACCTGGACCCGTTAAACAACACCCCTTCCCCCAGCCCCTGGCAACCACCGTCCTACTTTCTGTTTCTCTGAATTTGATTTCTTTAGGTACCCCATGTAAGTGGAGTCATGTAGTGTTTGTCTTTTTGTGGCGGGCATATCTCATTTTGTGTAATGTCCCCAAGGTTCAACCATGTCATTGCATGTGTCAGAATTTCCTTCCTTTTTAAGGCTGGATCGTATGTATATACCACATTTTGCTTATCCATCCCTTGGTTGATGGACACGTGGGTTTCTTTCACTTCTCGGCTTTTGTGAATAGTGCTGCTGTGAACGTGGGCATGCGCCAAGCAATGAGTTATGAGCGATGACCCACAAGGTAGCCATCAGGATGTCTTTTAAGAGAAGTGGAAACACTGAGCTGAAATGAGGTTGGGAGGATCTGTAAAATCCCGTCTCCTCTTTATTCCTCCCCTCCCTCAGCGTCCTCCCCGCAGAAGTCATGGACTGTTTTCTGTGACGTAATCCATTCTAAGCACCCTGACTCCTGTCTGGGAGATCTGTGGCTCGATCATGCAGGTGGAAATAGCGGCCGTGAAAGTCATGGTGACTTGCCCAGAGCCACCCAGTGTTCCCCGAGCGGTTAGCGCTCAGGCCCAGGCCTGCATTCCTTGTCGAAGACTCTTCATGAGAAAATCCCTGGATATACATCTATATTTGCCCAGCTACCAACGGCCGGGAAAAGTCTTGTGGGGCAGTCCTTGGGCCCCTGTCCTGGAAGTAACAGCTACTTTGGGAGGAGGCCAAGGCTGGGTGGGGAACCCCCGCAAGCACTCAGCCTAGAGGGAAGTGACTGTATTTATTTATGCCAGAGGATTGTCAGGGCCCAGGCCTGGGGGATGGAGGAAGTTGGAGAGAGAGAGTGAGAGAAAGTATGAATGAATATATTGCTAGAATGACCTGGGGGAGGCAAGTGCCCCGGCCCCCCATAGGCTGGTGCCGGGGCAGGACTCGTGGGGTCAGGTCTCCTAGGGGTTTGCAACTTCCCCTTGTCTCCTCCCTCAGCATAGAATGGGATTAATTCCGTAACCCGAGTCCTGGGAAGGGTCGGGCCTGCCTGTTCCTGCCCCCACCCCAGCTATTGAACCTGCTGCTGCCTGAACCATAGGCCCTCCCGCCTCCCTCCCCCCATCAGGGTGGTGATCATGAGCTCCATCCTGGAGCATATGTGTGCGGACGTGCTGCAGCAGACGGCCACACAGATCAAGTTCCCATCCACGGGCATGGACACCATGCCCTACTGGAACCTGCTGCCCCCCAAGCGACCCATCAAGGAGGTGCTGACGGACATATTTGCTAAGGTGCTGGAGAAGGGATGGGTGGACAGTCGCTCCATCCACATCTTTGACACCCTGCTGCACATGGGAGGCGTCTACTGGTTCTGCAACAACCTGATTAAGGTACTGGGGTCGGGGGTGGGGGTGGGCTGGGGGGAACAGGCGTCCTCAGACCGCCGGAGACAGCTGGGAAAACGCCTGACGGGACCAAGCGTGATCTGGTCCTCTGGCTTCTCAACCCCCAGCCCAGTCGGCCGGGCTTCTCTGCGAGGCCCACTGAATGCAGAGAAGATTCCTTGGACTCCAGAGGCCGGTCCTCGCCTCGGGAGCTCCTGGGGTCTGAAGGGAGTTGCAGGATGTCACTGCCCACGTTGAGGGCCCTCAGCTCCTCGGTCCTCCTCTGCCCCGTCCTTCCAGGAGCTGTTGAAGGAGACGCGGAAGGAGTACACGCTGCGGGCGGTGGAGCTGCTCTACTCCATCTTCTGTCTGGACATGCAGCAAGTGACCCTGGTCCTGCTGGGCCACATCCTGCCTGGTCTGCTCACCGACTCCTCCAAGTGGCACAGCCTCATGGACCCCCCTGGCACCGCTCTCGCCAAGTAGGATTTTGTGGAGAGCCTTAAGTCCCCCCAGCCTGGAGTGGGGCACCCTGCCTGGGCCACCCAGGAAGCTGGGCTGTGGGGAAGCCCTGTCGGGTGGGGCCTGATCAGCATGGGCACAGAAGCCGCGTCGGGGCCTCTTTGATTTTACCCCCTTTTCCTGGACCCCTTTGCCAGGCTGGCCGTCTGGTGTGCCCTGAGTTCCTACTCTTCCCACAAGGGGCAGGCGTCCTCCCGCCAAAAGAAGAGACAGCGCGAAGACATCGAGGTAGGGTAGGGGCCCCTTCCCCCGTTCATTGCCCTTGTGCTTGTTCAGCAGATGCTCACTGAGCCTCTTCTGGTAAGAGGCGCCTTCCCGGGCACAGGCAGCCAGGCATGGTCCCTGCCTCTGGGCCACTGTGTCAGGGGTGACTGTGTGGGAGGGTCTCTCCCTAGGGTAGTGGGAGAGGCGAGGAGAGGGAAGCTGACCCCCTGGAGATGCTGCCTGTGGCCTGTGGGGGCTTGACTCCAAACTGAGCTCCAGTCCTGGAAGATCTGGGGATGCAGCTGTGGGTAACAGTGGCTCTCCTGCCCCCCAGGATTACATCAGCCTCTTCCCCTTGGATGACATGCAGCCCTCGAAGCTGATGCGACTGCTGAGCTCCAATGAGGAAGATGCAAATATCCTTTCGAGTCCCAGTGAGTGTGTGGACGGGCCGGGCGGGCTGTTTCCTTTCCCGGGAACTCACTCCTCCTGAGAGCTGCTCTGCAGCTCGCTGGCTGGTCGGAGAGGCTGTGGTAGGAGTCTGCCCCATTCTGTCCCCTACGGATGCTCTGCTTCCTCTCCTCGAGCCACCAAAGCTTGCTGTGGATCACTCCCTAAGGGCTGAAGCTCTTCTGCCCAGATCCCATCCCAGCCCGGGGTGCATAGTTGACCCTTCCCCACGCCTCACGGCAGTGAGTTCACTGCCTTGGGCACAGTCTGTGCCACTGACTCACAGCTCTGACCTTCCTTCCCCTGAAGCAGGCCCTGAGACCTGGAGCAGGCCTGGGCTGGTACTTGGGACTGCTCCCCACTCTTCCTGCCTGGAGAGCACCCCAACTCCACCTGCTTCCCTGGATGTCATCGCCTCTCCGTGCTAAGGGCTCTTCCGTGGCGTTTAATTTTTCCTGTTTCCAGAGATTTCTCCTGAGCCTAGAAGTTTCTCTGAGGTCTTTTAGGGACTAGGGGACCAGTTGTGCACTTGAACAGAGGAAAGCTGCCATGGCCTTTGGCTAGTTACTTAGCAAATCTCAGCCTCAGCTTCCTCGTCTGTAAAACGGAGACGTGAGGATTAGCGGTTTCAGCCGTACGCAGCCCGCAGATTGGCACCTGGCGGTGACCAGATGGTAGTTCTCTCTCACCTGCTTGTGGGGAAGCCTGTATTTGGGGACCGTGTGACTGGACCCAATCATCTTCTCCGGCCGGGCCCTCCACCCCCGACAGGCGAGGGCTCCCGTGGGCGGCGGTTCGGAACTCAGGAGGCCATTGGCTCAGTGCCCCTCGCTTGCCCCACAGCGGACCGGTCCATGAGCAGCAACCTGTCAGCCTCCCAGCTTCACACGGTTAACATGAGAGACCCGCTGAACCGAGTCCTGGGTGAGGCCTCCCAGCCCCGCTCCCCACCCTCCTCCCCTTTGCCCTCCGTCCCCCCGATTGCCAGCTCTCCTGTCTCCCCCAGGCCCCCGTCGCGTCCCTCTCTGGCTCGCCCCCAGCTTTCCTTTGTACTTTCTCTTTTTGACGTCCCCATTTGGGGGGACACCCTTAGCACTTCTTTCTTCTCCCAGAATCTGACCTCTTCCCAAACCCTTCTCATGGAGTTCTCCTTCCCCCCGCCACCCTTTCCTCACAGCCAACCTGTTCCTGCTCATCTCCTCCATCCTGGGCTCTCGGACCGCCGGCCCCCACACGCAGTTTGCGCAGTGGTTCATGGAGGGCTGCGTGGACTGCCTGGAACAGGGCGGCCGAGGCAGCATCCTGCAGTTCATGCCCTTTACCACCGTGAGTGCCGCGCCCCCGGGCCACTGGCCCACCCTCCAGCTCAGAGCGGGTCAGCACGTCGCAGGAGAGCTTGGGGTCCAGCGGCCAGGAGGGAGGGCTTCTTCCTCCTGGACGTCACACCCACCATCACCTTGCTGAGCAGCTGTCTGTCTGTCTGACAGGTATCGGAACTGGTGAAGGTGTCAGCCATGTCCAGCCCCAAGGTGGTTCTGGCCATCACGGACCTCAGCCTGCCCCTGGGCCGCCAGGTGGCCGCCAAAGCCATTGCCGCCCTCTGAGGGGCTTGGAGTGACCACAGGGGCTGGCAGGCAGGGTCCCAGCCCCGGGCGCCTCAGAAAAGGACGTGTGGAAAGATGAGACATCATTGCTCATATCCACATGATGTAACTGCCCTCCGTCGGTCTCCAGAGCTTTCCCCTGCTCCTGACTTCTGACCTCTAAGACGGCTCCCAGTTTCTTTCATAATTTCCTTTCCCACTGCCAGCACCTGATGCGTGTGAGCAGCCTGGTTCCTTGACTCTGGGCGGTCTCACTGCAGCCCTCCCGCCCGACCCCTGTGCGTGCCTCCCGCTTCCAAGAGTGGATTTAGCTCCGGGGAACTTTACAGGTGCAGGGTATGTGTGTATATATGTGTGTGTGTGTGTGTGTGTATATATATATATATATATATAATCTCTTTTTACATGGGTGTGTTCACCTCGGCTGGCTTGTAAGTAAAGACCTCGTGGATCCCTCTGTGCCTGTTGGTACTGTTGGTGCCTGTGTCCGATGGGGGTGGGGAACGGCTGGCTCCGCCTTGGACCCGTGCAGGCCCAGCTGGAGGAAGCAGGAGGGCGCAGAGGAGGGCTGGGCACAGGGTCCCTGTTTGTGTGCTCAGTAGGGGTGGGGCAGGGCAGCGGGAGCAGCTTGCCTTCCTCATTCCCGCCTGCCACTTCCCCCCACCTCGCAAAGTCAGACGTACTCCGAAAAGGGAGAGGTTTTGGCTAAAGGCCCCGCTGGTGCTGGGGTAGGGTGTCCTGTTCTGATGTTCCCTAGCCCGGCCAAGCCCCACCCAGAGTCTGACTGGCCCGGAGTTGGATCTTTCCTCTCCAGTAAGGACTTGGGGGGTATGAGGGGTGAGGGGCTGAGGCATGAGGGGGGATGGAGGCAGGAACTCTGTTTAACCCTTCTTTGCCTGGTCGTCTCCAAGCCCCGGTTCTTCAGGACCAACTAGAGAGGGGGGACCCTGAGCCGTGCAGCTGGGGGTTCTAGCCCCACTCAGCCCGACCCTGCTTCTAAGGAACCAGATGGGGAAGGGAAGTGGGAAGTGACTCAGGAGCTGAGGATGGGGAAGTCTTGGGAGGGGACCTGGGGACTGGTTGGCCGTCTGGACGTCCTTGGTCTGGTGGTGGCATCCTGGAAGCATACGTGCGTCTTCAGCTGAGAGCACAGAGAGCTTTGTCTTGAATCTGAGCTGTGAAGCGGCGCCTCCGGTCTCCCCAGGTGTGAGCTCAGGCCTCTTCAGCCCATTAGCCCCGAGACAGGTAGGAAGGCTGCGGGCTCCCCGCCAGATCAGAGGCAGTGCTTGACGAGGGACAGAAGTGCAGAGCCTGGAATGTGGGGTCCAACCCAAGCTGTCACCTTGACCTCAGCTTCCTAATCTGTAAAAGGCCCTTCATAATTCTGTGTTTGTGGGTGGCTGTGAGCATGGATGGGTGAAGGTTTATGGAAGGTGGTAAACTGAAGCCCTGTGCACATGTTAAATCCTCCCTCGCTTCGGGCCCGTGTCCATCTGTGTCTGGACTGTTGAGCCCCCCAGTCCCCCTCTCCCAACCCTACTCTCTCCTCCCCCGGTACGGGTGACCCATCTACCTTCTGTCCTCCCTGCTAGGCGGTGGCTCCACGGGGCCAGGGACCACGCCTGCCTCATTCACTGCCGTGTGCTAGCACCCGGCCCAGTGTCTGCACCCAGTGGGTGCACCTCCTCTTCCCCTCCTTTGGGCCTCGCCCTCCATTCAACTCCCTGCCCGCGACCCCTGGCCAGGCACCAGCTGGACTCAAGAAGGAGGAAGGACATTTACTGGAGACAAACACTTTATTATCATGAAGTTTGGCTACAATGAGAAAGTGGGCGCCGAGGGGGAAGGTGAACAGTCGAGCGTCCCTCTCACACCCCGTCACACGAGCCCCCTCATCTTTTCCCTCCCACATTCCCAGCCCCACCCAGCAAGGCAGAGACACGACTGCCCAGCCTGAAAAGGAGTCAGAATCCCGACCCTGACCCCGGCGGGGTGGGGCAGGCGCCACTAGACTGATGGTGTCTATAGCGCATCCAGAAAAACGAGGCGTCGCTGATGGTTGCCTGGGCTCCCCACACAAGGAGTCAAAACGTGCCCGAAAAAAATCTTAAAACGATTCCCCAGCAAATTCGCGGGACCCCAGGGTCAAGCGTCCCGGCTTCGGCTGCCTCTGATGGGCTCCGTGCCCGAGGCAAAGGGGACTCGAGGGAAGCAGCCAAGTCAGGCAGAGCCAGGGGTGCAAGGACCCAGTTGGGGAACACTGCTGTTTAAATATTAAACAGGGCTGTCTCATCTCCCACGTGGGAGACTTCCCGATGATTCCAAGGGTCCCGAGGTAGGCACCCTCAGGGTAGGGGTTCGCTGTGGCTCTCCCCAGAGCCCACCACGGAGCCAGGCAGGGAGGAGTCACGGGAAGTAATACTTGGTATTTACCAACTCCCTCCCAGTCCAGGGGACGGGAAGACGGGAGTTTTTCTCCCTGCTGCAGGCGGGAGAAGGAAACTTAGGGGTGGAGGGAAGGATCCAGGAGTCCGGGGCTCCTTTCTGTCTTCCCCGTCTTTAAATATTAGGTTTAAATAAGCATAAATATTAAATAGAGATAAATACACTGGATGGGGAGGGCTTTGCTCAGGGCTCGGCCAGGTAGCGCAGGACACGGTACGCGAGCTCCAGGAAGCTCTGCAGCTTGGAAGCAACCAGGACCCCTCCTGCCCGGCGCTGGAAAGCCGAGGTGAAGGTCGGCATGGGGCCCTGGGTGGGCTGCACGGCAGGGGCCACCCCCAGGTCTTCCATCTGTGGGGGAAGGTGAGGTCAGCAATCAGGCCGTGCTGAGTGGGTAGTTAGCACGGGGAGGAAAGGCGAAGGGCTGATGGGCTGTAGACGATCCAGGGTTCATGGTGGAGCCAGGACCGAACCCAGGTCTCTTTAAGGTCCAGTGACCCCGCCTCATGCCCTCAACTAGGGGGGATGGGGTAGGGTCCTGGGATGAGGTGGTAGCTCCCTACATCCAGCCCACCGAGAATGTTTCTGCCCCAGCCCTAGAGAACTCCGGGGTCCCCAGGCTGGCAGCACCACCTTTGAGGACCAGCTCGGTCCGGGGCCCTAACGCTTGCTGCTCCGGAAGAGGCTCACCTGCAGCCAGATGTTGGTGGCAAAGTCGGTGACGTCCAGCTGCAGTATGTCCAAGGTGGGGGCCAACTCTGGGGAGATCCCCGCCAGGGCCTGCAGGAGGCCCTGGTAGAGGAAGAGGCCGCCGTGCAGTTGGCTCAGGCAGGCTGTCTGGGAGATGGGATAGGAAAGTCAGGGGACGCTGCCTGGGCTGCTCCCCTCAGGGGCCCAGCATGGAGCCTGGAGGACTGGGGAGCCTTCCAGGTCATCCTTTCCCGCCTGTCCCCTCATCTCCCTTCTCCCCTCCGGACACTCACCAGCTGCAGGGTCTGGCTGGAGCAGCTACTCAGGGAAGCCTGGGGGATGCCCAGAGAGTGCCCAAGCAGCACCAGCTCCTCAGGGTGGCACAGCTTGTGGGTGGTGCACTGGGGATGGGAAGGATGCTGAGTGAGGGGGACTGGCAGAGCCGGGCGGCTCCTCCTTCCCGAGTGCCCCCATCTCTCCACATCCACATCTTCCCTCCCTCCACGTCCCGCCAGGCTTCTCAGCCCTGTTCCTCCGTCCAAACCCCCAGCCAGCCCCTCCCAGCGCTGTCCCCAAGAGGTTCTTCCCCCAGTTCCCCACCAGCCGCTGGGGCTCTGCCTCTCCTAATTTCCTCCCATTTCCCCTGAGTCTCTCCTCTCCCATCCCATGTCCCTTCCCCGTGGTTCCCTTTGCTTCCCTCCGCTTCTCTGTCTCCCCTCAGCTCTGCCTCGCACACCTTCTTTCCTCCCTGCCCGCTGCTGCAGTATCTCTGTCCCCTCCCTGTCCCTCCGCAGGCTGCCCTCACTCACCAGCCTCTCCTGCAGCTCAGCGCCATCAGCCTGGATTTTCCTCACTTGCTCTAAGCACTTAAGCAGGAAGCTCTGGGGCAGGGAGCTGGCAGGGCCGAGGGGTGTGGCTTCTTGCACCGTCAAGAGTGCACTATGCCAGAGCAGCAGCTGCAGGGCTGGGAGCAGACGGGGGCTCAGGAGACGTGCATACCTCTCTGGGAGCCCAGGGACCCTGCCCTCTGCCACTCCGGGCCCCGCAGCTCTCCCCTCCTGGGGCCCGGACACTCACCCATCAGCTTCATGGGGCTCTGGGCAGCAGGTTCAGCCGGGGGTCTGGATGGGTCTGTAGGTTCTGGGTTCTGTCAGGGACCAGGTCCAGGGGCCTTTATACACAAGCCCATGGAGGCCTGGGAGGAAATTACCTGGTGCTGCGACTAAGGCTTAGTAATAACTTCCCAAGATTTATGCAAATTTGGTGTCCAGGACAATGCAGGGGGGTTGGGACAAAAAAAAGTGTTTGCGAAAGTTTTGTGAAATTGTGGAATCTCTGATTCTTCTTTGACGTCTTGCCCCCCTCAAACTCCCTTCCTCCCCTCAGCCCCACCCAGGTCTGAATTGCCCCAGAGTGTTTGAACTGAACCGCTGAACCAAAGCTGAGCCAATGATAAAAGCCGGGGAGGCTGGAGTCAGGTCAACCCCGGGGAAGAGGCAGGCCTAGGCCTTGGGGCCCTCCCTCCCACCCTCCCCTGGCACATCTCCTGGGTCAGCCCCATTTGCCACTCTCCCTTGGGATTCTCAAGCCACCTGCTCCCTAGGCCCCCAATTCTGAGAAGGAAGAAACCAGTTGCCCTATTTCTATCCCCCCCAATTCCCAGAGGCTGCCTCTCTGAGTGCCCTCTTGAGGGGCCAGGGGCCTGAGATAGGAACACTGGGGTCTTGCCTCCTGTCCCCACCACACATGTTGAGAGGCATCACCCTGGTTCCTGTCCCGAACTGATTAGCTGGGAACTCCCCAATCCCCCCCATGACTCATTCCTTTAAGCCCCCGGAATCCTGGCAGAGACCAGAGGAAACCGGATGTCTGTCCCGAATGAAGCAAGACCCATTGAGGCTCTCGGTTCAGGTTCACCTGACCTTGCCCTTCCTCCTCCCCGCACCCCCCCCCCAACCCGCCCGCACTACCCCTCCCCCCTAGTGTCGCAGTGCTTTGGAGTTGAGGGTCTGGGACAGGTGGCTTCCCTGGCCAGGTTCACTGCCAGCGGGCATGTGTGTGCTGCCCTGAGTGGAGAAGCGCTAGGGTGAGCAAAAAGAAACCACCCGGCTTCAAACCCGAGAACCACGTACTCTTAGCGCTGGAAGGGACTTTGGAGTCTGTTCCAACCCTGTGAACTGGGCCAGTGAGGGAAGAGGCTTGCCCAAGGTCATGGGTAGCAGAGTCAGAGTTATAATCCAGACCTCTGCCTTGGGCCTGAGAGTTTTCCACAGGCCATGGGGCCTGCCTGGGGAAGTCTGACCAACTGCACGCAAGACTGTCATGTTCTGTCCCAACAGAACGTTGTTCTACCCCAGGACGGGCCAGAACAGAGTCTCTTCGGATGAGGAGTGGGTGTGTCTGACTGGGCCAGGCCATCTCTGGGGCGGGGGTGCCCCCTGGTGGCCACAGCTGGCAGGGCCTTCACCTGCTAATCAATTCACGTCCTGCCTCTGGTCCCTGGTCCTGCCGGGCAGCCCTGGCCCCCAGCTCCACCTTAGGCCAGGCAACTGGCCACCATGCCCCTATTAAGCCCAGTTCTGCGCCCACCTCCATGGGAGGAGAGGGGTGGGTTTAACAGAACTGTGGCGGGATGGCAGAGGTTCTCACAAACATGCCTCCTCTCCTTCCCACTAAGAACCTCCGGAGGACCCAGCCCGCCCCGGATGTTGTGCAGAGCATGCCCTGTACATTGGCAAATGCATTGCTTTCAATAAGCCTATGAGGAATGTATCAGAACCATTTCCCCTTTTACAGAAGATGAATCTGACCTTGGAGAGGTTGACTTGCCCAAAACTAGCAGAGCCAAGGTCTGCACTGTGCCAGAGTCTTAAACTCTTACCCATTGAATCTCTTTCATTCATTCATTAATTATATAAAATTTATTTATTTATTTGGCTGCGTCGGGTCTTAGTTGTGGCACGCGAGATCTTCCTTGTGGCATGCAGGGTATTTCGGTGCGGTGTGCAGGCTCTAGAGGGACAGGGCTGAGTTGCCCCACAGCATGTAGGATCTTAGTTCCCTGACCAGGGATCAAACCCCCGTCCCCTGCATTGGAAGGCGGATTCTTAACCACTGGACCACCACGGAAGTGCCCACCATTGAATCTCTTGACCAATGTTTGGCCTTCCTCAACCATAACCAGGCCAGCTCTAGACCCAAACTTTAATTTTCACTTACAGTCCAAGTGTGTCAGAGGTTTGGCTCAGAAAATGCTACTTCTAACAAGGGTGGCCAGAATGGTGAAAGGACTTGCGATGATGATTTGAAGAAAACACACCATTTTGTCTGGTCAAGAGGAGAGGTTGTTGTGTGGTCTCAAGGGCTAGAAGTGGGCAGGGGGTGGAAGCCCAGCTAGCCAGCTTTCAGCTCAAGGAAAGAGCTTTCTAACTGCCAGAGGTGCTGGAGGATGGAGTGGGCTACTTCCAGAGGAAGTGAACTGCCTGACCAGGGAGGTGTTCTGGCCTCCATTCCATAGAGGGAAAATCCGAATGTTGGCTGGCAGTTACCGGACACCTCTTATATGCCAGGCACCTTCCATTACACTTTTGTCTTTCATCCTATCAACCAAGTGTGGACTATTCCCATTAGAGACAAGGGACAGCCTCAGAGAACCGAAAGGCCCAAGATCACAGAACAAGTCGGGGGCAGAGCGAGGCAGGATCTGTGATCAGCCTTCCCAAGCCCCCGTCATTCCTATTACACTATCTTCCTGTTCAGAGAGCTGTATGTACTTCTTGGATGATGGCTCAATCCAGATCTCAGCCCCACCCATGAGAGAATAAAGACCAGGCAGAGAGAAAGCCCGGTTACCAGTCCTGACACATGCGGGCTGAGCCAGACTGAAACGATCTGGCAAAGGTCCTGGCTCCAGAGACCCCCCACTAGCTGTTATTCATCCTTCCAGCTTCCTAAAGGCTTTCCCAGTTATTTCTCAATGGCCAGAGTGGGTGAGTGGCTTCCACTCACACTTCCTGTTTTCATCTGGAACTGGGCTTGGAGTGTCCTTATGAAGGCTCCGGCGTAATGCCTTTGTTGCAGACTTGGCCTGTGGGCCAAGATACGTACACCCTGAGTTAAGAATCGGTTTTACATGTTTTAAGTGGTTGGAAAAAAATCAAAAGATTTTTTTTCTTTGGCTGCATTGCGCAGCATGCGAGATCTTAGTTCCCTGACCAGGGACCTCGCCCCCTGCAGTGGAAGCACAGTCTTAACCACTAGATTGCCAGGGAAGTCCCAAAAGAATATTTTAGCACAGGTAAAAATCATGAAAAGCCAGTGTTCATAAATAATTTGTTTACATATTGTTTATGTGAGGCCCCTTTCAAGAAGGGCAGAAGTGAGTAGTTGTGAAAGAGCACATGGCTCACAAGCCTAAAAAACGTACCATCTGGCCCTTTAAGAAAAGTTCGCAAACTAGTACACAGGACATATGTACAAGGGGACATACAGAAATGTCCTCTGCAGTGTTGTTTGTAACAGTAAACCAGTGGCCACCAATAAATTAATGAACAAATAAATTGTGGCACATTCATACCACATGTGCCTCTCCATCCTTCCACAATAGAAAACCCACAACGAAAGCAGTTCGTTTCATTCAGTTCTTTTCTTAGTCCCTAGAACAGTGCTGGGCACGGGTTTAAACATGATTAGATCTCAAAACCCATACTGAGTAAAAGGAACTTACTTTCATGTGATACATCATTAACAAAGATTTAAAAACTCAAGACAATACTATATTTTGTAGTAAAACTATAAAAACATAAACTGGAAGGATACCCACTGAATTCATCAGAGTGGCTGCCTTTAGGGAAGGAGGGAGGAGGCCTGGGGAAGGAAGATGGGCTTTTAACTTATCTGTCATGTTTTATCTTGCATGAAAAAACTTGACATGATAACAAAAGGTTGACATTTATTAAAATTGGGTGGAAAGTACATGGGTATTTCTTATGTTATTCTTTGTACTTCTCTGTAGTTTTCTAATTAAAAAACAAAACTGGAAGGTAGAGAACACAGTGAACTCTCCAAGCATAAAAATAACACTGAACTTCTCCAGGAAAAGAAAGCTAAGCCAGTGGCGATGAATTATAAGAAACTTCCAGACTGTGAGCAAACAGAAGAATGGTCTATAGACTCAAGGTGGTTGAGAACCAGGAAATCATGACAAATGACCCCAACTCTGTGTAACAGGATGATAGACTCTCCAATCCATTACCAACCAGGAAAGGGTATGGGGCACTTTGGGCTGGGTGCTGACTTTAAGATTTGTCATTGGGAATAACAGTAATTACAACTAATTATCACACACTCAAAAAGAAAGTCATTTTAGAGGTCAGGTAAAGTGGTCATGGGCCAGAAGGACAGCCATGTGGGGACAAAAACCAACCAACCAACCAGATAACAGAGCCACAGACTGAGGCTGGGAGAAGGCTGCACAGCCTACAGAACGTGACCTGAACTTGGTATCACGTAGGCCAGTGTTCAAGTCCCACCTAAGCCTGTCCTCACGAGCCTGAAAGGGGCACAGAGGGGTGCTCACTGTTAGTCCCCATCCTTCCTGGAAGGGAATTAAAGATCTCCTATTAGGGGCTTCCCTGGTGGTGCACTGGTTGAGAATCTGCCTGCCAACGGAGGGGACACGGGTTCGAGTCCTGGTCTGGGAAGATCCCACATGCCGCGGAGCAACTAGGCCCGTGAGCCACAACTACTGAGCCTGCGCGTCTGGAGTCTGTGCTCCGCAACAAGAGAGGCCGCGATAGTGAGAGGCCCGCGCACCGCGATGAAGAGTGGCCCCCGCTTGCCACAACTAGAGAAAGCCCTCGCACAGAAACGAAGACCCAACACAGTCAAAAATAAATAAATTAATTAATTAAAAAACAGATCTCCTATCAGATTTTCGAATTGGCCTGTAAAATGGGGAAAAGATTGAATCCTTTAAAAAAAAATAATGGAAAGTTTGGATGCTGGAATAATAACATCTTCCACAAAGATCAAGGGGGGAGCTTGGGAAAAAAAAGTGCTGTTTCACAAAGCAAACTTTAAAAAGTTTCACTAGGTACTGCCCTGGTGGTGCAGTGGTTTAGAATCCGCCTGCCAATGCAGAGGACACGGGTTCGAGCCCTGGTCCAGGAAGGTCCCACATGCCGCAGAGCAACTAAGCCCGTGCGCCGCAACTACTGAGCCTGTGCTCTAGAGCCCGCGAGCCACAACTATTGAGCCCGTGTGCCACAGCTACTGAAGCCCGCGCACCTAGAACCCGTGCTCTGCAACGAGAAGCCCGCGCACCACAACGAAAAGTAGCCCCTGCTCGCCACAACTAGAGAAAGCTCGTGCCGCAATGAAGACCCAATGCAGCCAAAAAAAAAAAAAAAGTTTCACTACCTGGGTTTCACAAAAGCTTAAAGGAAGTGGGCAATACCAAGTCACACCGAGGCTGGGGTGGGATCAGAAACCAAAGCAAGGCCAGTCTAAAACATGCCTTTGATGGAAGTTAGGGCTATCGGGGTATGAAAATCAGCAGTTGGTGATGAACACATGGCGTACCTTTCCTCACAAACAAGACGTTAGCCAGCTCGTGTGCCAGGTACTGGGCAAGGCCCCGGGGGGACAGAAGTGCCTCATGCTCTTTAAGAAGTTACAATCTAGTTGGGAGGATAAGGCTTTCACAGCGACAACCTCCTAAGAGAATCTGATTATCCAGTGAGTGGTTCAGACGCCAGGGAGTTGAATCACTGTGAGGCAGGATGCCTGGAAGATGTGTAGCAATCAGCAAGGTGCAGAGCGAGAGCTCGACAGGAGAGGGAACGCAGCTAGGAGAGGCAGAAACCCACGAGGCATCGTTCTGATAGCAGAGCTCGCGCAGCAGGAACGAAGGGTACGTGTACGGCAACGCCCCAGATGCCAACCAGAGAACATCAATGATGCGAAGGACCCAATGTGGGGAGCACTGCTGACAGCGACTGGGAGACTTACAGAGACCCTGGCAGGTGCATTTTCCCACCACATGCAGCTGAAGGTGGGCTGGGCATCCACAGGGAGCCCCCTCTCGCCTGACCCCCGCTCTGCTCTCAGGGAGGAGCCTATCCCCCACTCCATAAGGACCACTGGGCAGAACCCTGCTCTCAACCCGCTGGAGCCTTGCAGGAGACCCTTCTCTCCTCTGTGAACCTCACCTGAGGGTCAGACTCGCACCTTGTGTTTGATCCACTGGAAGCCCAGATTCCCAGTTTTAGAGCCAGGAGGTCACTGAGTCTAATCATTTATCTGGCAGATATGGGAAAGGAGCCTGAGAAGTTTGGAGGTGCCAGTTATCTGAGAACCAGTTAGATATGAAAGAGTAAACCCAGGCCCTCTGATCCCAGATCAGAGTCTCTCCACCCAGCCCTCGGCCTCCTCTTCATCTACAGCTGCTTCGGGTCCTCGGGTCATGCTCCCCACACTGGGTCCTCTGCATCATTGATGTTCTCTGGTTGGCACCTGGGGCGTTGCCGTACACGTACCCTTCGTTCCTGCTGAGCGAGCTCTGCTATCAGAACGATGCCTCGTGGGTTTCTGCCTCTCCTAGCTGCGTTCCCTCCCAGGCCAGAAAAAACTCTGGGCCTGTTAACGTTGCACATGTGAGAGTGAAATAAGAGTAATTAACTGATGCACAAAGGGTCCTGGAGAACTTTTTATTGTTTAAAAATCACAACTGAAGCTTCAAAAAACATACAACCTAACACATGTCCCAGTTCCAGTGCCCTCCTCCCTGGAGGAGAGCACAGGGCTAGTCCCTCCCATCCTGCTGCCCACACTGCTAGCCAGGACCCTGCCCTGGGGAGGCTGCCTGCTCGCCCTCCTGCCCACGTGTGCTACGTCGCCGGCTGGGGAGGGGCCCTGGGATGAGGTGGGGGTGACTGGCTCCCTGCACCCCTCAGCCCCTGCACATATGCAGTCTGTGTGCAGCGTGTGGGAAAAGGGGCCGGTTCCCTGGGCAGGGACCCCCAATGGGGAAGGATAAAGAGCCAGTCCCCACTCACCCACCCCTCCCCAGCCCCCCAGCTCAAGGAAAGCTGTCATCGTCATCTTCCGCCATCTCCTTGGCAAACTCCAAGTCCTGCTGCTCCCGCTCCCGCCGCTCCTGGGGACAGAGGGGGCGAGGGCCGGGCTGCTGAGGACAGGTCGGGCTCTCTCACTCCGTCTCCACCCAGGGCCAGAGACCGCCCAAGCTTCGGAGTTGCCCCAGCCCTTGCAGAAAGCTCCCCTCTCCCCTTTCTAGAGGGAAGTTTGATCTTTCAGTCTTACCCGAAGCAGAAGGCAGCTTACCTCCGCAGACTCCAAGTCCTTGTTGTACGATTTGGGAGGAAACCTCATGGCCTGAAGCACAACAGAGAGAGGAACAAGGTGAAGAGGAGGCATCAATGTAACACCCACTCATCGTGCTCCTGCGTGCCAGGCGCCAGGGTATGCGCGGGATAGGTGATCACTCCCTAGTTCAGTCCAGTGGCGGAGCCAGGCATGGAGACTAATTCATTACTACAACACCACAGGATAAGTGCTGAAGATGGAGAATTAGAAGAAGCCAGAGGTATAAATGATTAACCCTCCTGATCGGGCCAGGAGAGGGACTGGCAGTGAGAAGGAAGACGAAGAATGGACGGGCTGTGGGAGTGGAGGAAAGGCGTTGCAGGCAGAGGACTCAGGGTGTGAGCTGGCCCGGCCTGAGTTCATTGGGGCCAACGGGGGCGGAGGAGGGGGGTCGGCGGAGAGGTCCTGGGTAGGGGGGAGGCCAGGGACGCCGGGGACCAGATCACGAAGGGCCTTTCCTGTCTAGCAGAGCACAGCGTTTGCCTGGTTATAAGTGCAGCTATATCCCTGGTTTCCTGGGGGAAGAGAGCAGGAAAAAAATCGGCAGCCCAACAGTACCAGCACCTAACCCAGCGCCTGACACAGGGTAAGAGCTTAAGAGCCTTTTGTGGAATGAGATGGCAGCCCTACCTTTTACACAATTCAGACTTCGCTAAGTGCCCCAAGACAGTGATTTCATGTAATCCCGTCAACCCTGCGAAGCAGGCAGGGCAGGTAACACCTCATTACCCGCTTCACAGAAGGAGAAACAGGCTCAGAGAAGGTAAATGACTCAAACTTGGAACCAAATCCAGAACACTGCGCTCTGAATCCCTGTCTGACCCTCCCTGGCAACCAGACCCCTGAAGAGCAAAGGGAAGGTGCTGTGGTCCCACAAGCAGTCCTCTGCCCCTTCCGGACACCCAGTGGTTTTACAGAGATCGTCTGGGAACTGTGCCCCAAACCAAGCCAGTCTTCCCTGAAGAACCCGTGGGTGTGGAGGGGGGCACGTTGCTGCCAAGCATCGCCTCTGCAGCCCAGGGCTCCGCACCTTGACAGACATGTTGTGAATATCCAGGCAGAAGGAGATGCGCTGGTGGAAGGCTAGCTGGGGCTCACGGGTGGAATAGATGTCAATCATCTCCTTGGACTGGACGTAGCCCTTCTCGTGGTTGATGCTGGCCTCAATGACGCCATCCCGGATGGCCTGCAGGCCCCAAAGGTAGGAAGAGTCACCAGAAAGTCCATCTTCTAAGTCCTAGAACATCTTGTCCCATCTCTTTGTCCTCCTTGATCTCTCACACACTCACTTGCATACACACACCCTCTCTCTTTCTGTGGCAACTTCCTGGTTTCACTGCAAGACGGGCACTCCCTGAAAAGACTATGCCACTGCTTTACCCATTCCCCTCCTTGGTCAACCTCCTCCCACCCCCATCTCTGAAATAAGGCAGGAAGGTGACAACCGCGGTCCCCGAGCCAGGCCCACCTTGGCAACAATGAACTCTGCATCCTCTGGGCTATCGAGCTGCAGCTTCTGGGCGATGTCCGCCAGGGAGATTCGGGAATAGGAGAGGCTGATCATGCGCACACCTGGGAGAGGAAGGAGCGGTGGGGAAGATGGGGCGGGCACAGACCCGTCACCCGCCCAGGCGCCCACAGGGTTGTCCCTGCCCCTGGAGAAGCCTAGTCCGGGTCCTGCTCTGCCAGGGGCCCCTCAGACGCTGCTCCACACCTGTCTTGATGACGTTGTGTCGCAGTCGGATGATGAGGGTGTAGGTCCCATCTGCTTGAAACTTCTCCCCAAACTGATCCAGGACCTGGTTGAACTTGGCCAGGTTTCCCGTCCTGACAGCTGCAGTGGGGAGAGGAGTGGATCAGATGCTGCACAGGGTGCACACAAAAAAGGGGCCACAGTGCCAGGGGTCCGGCAAGCTCTGGGAGGGGACCAGCCCTTACCCTGGGTCAGAAGGAAGTAAGGCATGAGCGAGCGCTTGAGGGACGGTTGACGGAACTGCAGCCGGTCCGGGATCTCCCCCAGCAACAGCTCCACCACAATCAGAAGCTTGTGCACCTGGCAGAGTGCGACAGAGGAACACAGTGGGCAGGGAGCCCCACCGGGTGGTAGAAGAGAATGAAATGGGGCTTCAATTCAGTCAGACACACAGGGAAAGAGGGAACGTGGCACTGGGACCAGGCCCACAGAGAGAGGAAAAAAATCCTCAAGCTGTGCTGGGCGTGGAATTGAAGCTCTGCCTTGGGAGACAGGCCTTGTGAGCTTCTGACCCTTTGGCCACACCAGGTCCTCAGCTGCATTTCATCTGGCCAATCGGTGCACAGCGCCCTGAAATGGCAAAGTTCTAAAGTACAGGCAGATGGGTAGGTTCTGTGGCTCAGAAATGGTGAGGAAGCAGGGCCGAGAGGCCTAGGCAATGGAATGTGAGTCAGCCAAAGATGCTGCTAGGGAGGTGAACTATGTGTAAAGTTAGTTATCTGGGTAGAGGCAGCAGCTCAGGGAAGGGCCTGCAGCACCTCAGCGAGTGAGCCGGCTGGCTGGAAAATCGGGCCCCTCCTCCTCCAAATACCACTGTGGGTATTTCTCAAGGGCGCCTCCCGTGGATTCAGCACCGTGCGAGGACGACTACGGTGGAGGGGACGATGCCCAGCAGTTACGGAGCCTCCCACCAAGCAGGAGGGACAGGAGCACAGACAGCTAAACCACGTGACAGCAAGTGTCACGAGGGAGGTAAGGGGTTAAAATGGGTGGTGGCTGATGGTGTCCACCCCTGGGCAAGGACCCTTCCTTCGCTCCTCCACCCACACCCACGAGGCTGCCCTGTCCCTTGGCCCTCGGCGTACCCCACGAGTGAGGGGAAAGCCATGCCGACGGCAGAAGCTAACACATGCCTTAAGGATTCTGATGAAGCAGAAAAGGAGGGAGGACGTTTCAGACAAGGGAACAGGCTGGTGAAGAGGCCGGCATACTGGAGGGGGTGTGTGTGGGGCCACCTGGAGAGATGAGCGGGGGCCCGTCCGGGGACGTGCGGTTTTGAATGCCAGGGTGAGTTCTGAGTTTGGAGACAGAACTAGCTAGGCTGTACTTGCTAGCTAGGAAACGCTGAGCAACTGAGTCTTTGGTTTCTACCTCCCTAAAATGGGCCTAACAACAACAATAATACCTGGCTTGCCTACTTCACAAGACTTACAATACTCTACTGGGCAGGCAATGGGGAGAAATGCGAGCTTCCCGGGCCATGCAGACGGGCCTGGAGCTCCGCTGAGTCAGGCAGCTGTGCGGAAGCTGGGCTGGTGGAGGGGAGGATGGCGACCAGCAGGGTCAGCGGCTTGAACAAGGGCACTGGTAACATCAGAGAGGAGATGAATACAAAAGCCATGGAGGCAAATCAACAGATGACTCAGCGATGGTGAAGGGGGTGTGGGGAGGAGTCCAAGATGGCCCGGCGGCTCCTATCTGGATCAGGAGGGCAGGAGGAAGGACTGGTGAGGGGTGCCCAGAAGGGCCTGTCTGGACAAACTGAGCGTGAGGAATCAGGCAGTCTCTACACAGAGATGCGTGGTGGGAAGTCGGATTTGCAGGTCTGGCTTCATGAAAGGGGTTAGAATTTGTATTATGGGCTGAACTGTGAACCCCCAAATTCATATGCTGAAGCCCTAACCCCCTAGTACCTCAGAATGTGACTGGATTTGGAGATAGAGCCGTTAAAGAAGTAATTAAGGTAAAATGAGGTCATATGAGTGGGCCCTAATTCAATACGACTGGGGTTCTTATAAGAAGGATTAGGATACAGACATGCACAGAGGAGAGACCATTTGAAGACGTCAGAAGATGGCCAACTACAAGCAAAAGAGAAGCCCTCGAAAGAACCAGCCATGCTGACACCCGGACCTTGGACTTCTTGCCTCCAAAACTGTGATGAAATAAATTTCTATTGTTTAAGCCACCCAGTCTTGTAATAGCAACCCGAGCAGATTAAGACAGTTCATAACGGACTTTGGTGAAGCGTCATGGAGGTCACAGCTGAGCCATGAAGGCAAATGAGATCACCCAAGGCGAGAATGGGGATTTTCTACAGATGGATACTTTCAACATGCTCTGTTGTGGACTCCAAGTTAAATTCGATGTCTCTCTTTACCCATCCTCACTCTCCCTGTTTTTACTTAAAGCTGGCTTCTCCATGTGGGCTCTCTATCCCACTCCTCCTACCTTGTTCAAGGCCTTGGCCCATCGCCTATTTGCTTAAGTCTCTCTGGGTGGCAAGTTCCCCAACTCTGCCCCTTCCCCTCTCAGGCAACCCTCCCACCTCCTTCCTGGCTCCCTGGCCAACAGTCTACAGGTCAAAGACCGTACTCCAGCGCCCTCTGCTCCTTCTTCTGGCGACCTGGCTCCACCACAGAAAACTGTGAAACCTTACCCATCCACAGTAAAACCTGGTCTGAAAACACTGCTTTACCCCACGAGACCTCTCCCTGGTGCACAACACAGCCTATATGTTAATTACCTGTATTTTTAGTGAATTTTTGAAGAAGCCTTAGTGTGTGTCCTACGTTGTAAAAGCAATCTCTCACTGTGCAATGTACCCCATGTGTCTGGAAAGCCATTCCTTTCTATGAAAATTCTACCCATCTTTCAAAACCCAGATCAAATTTAACTATTTAAGATTACTTTGACCACAACTGAATCTGCCGTTCTCTGAACTTCTGAACTGAAACAAAACAAACCTCCCACCACACTGAGCTAATCACTGCACGTGCTCACCCTGCTCTCTTTCAAGGGCACTAGGAGGTGGATGTGTTAATGTGAGAGCAGAGGTTTGTAGCTGGGAAAGCTGGTCCTAATTCTGGCTACCAGTCTCTGTGCCTTTACACAGGCCGTCAAGCCTTTCTGAGTCAATGTTCTTTATCTATCTCTTCGAGGGCAAGTACCATTTCTTATTCTTCTTTTCTATCCCTCATAGTGCCTAACGTGAAGGTCAGTACTCAAAAAACTACCTGGTGACTGACAGCTTTGCCACGGCCAAGGTTTACCTCCACCTGAGTCAGACAGCCTTAGGGAGAGCTCTGGGTTCCCTGGCCACAGACAACACTGCTCCCGAAGGGGCATGTGAGGGACCAGGTAAGAGCCTGGGGTTTATCAACACAATCCAGGCCCTCACCCGCAATGACTACAGGGGGTTCTGGGGAATGAGGAATATTCTAAACCTACGTACCGGGGAGAATACTGGAAACAGAAACTGCCCGAGGTACAGGTAGCGTCTGCCTAACGCGCCCTGAACAGCGTCACGTGCAAACAGACATGCGATGCCACCTTCAGGGTAAGAAGATTAAGGACTTCCTGGGCCCCTCAGATAGGGAAGCGGCACTAACATGGTATGAGACAAGTAAGGGGGTCAAAGGGGTGAGAACTGCCGCTCACCGTCTGTTTGAAGCCGACAGCTGTGTGCTGAGGGGCCTTGCGAAGGGCATTGGTCATCGTCCTCCGGGCCTCTGAGTACTCCAGCTGGATGGCTTTGATGCGCCCTGGGTGTGAAGAAGAGAACTGATCAAGAGGATGGTGTGATCCAAACTCCGGCCCCCCGCAAACCAGAGTGCCAAATGGGCGCTCTTATGCACCAAGGGCACCACTTTCTTAGCAAATTTGCACCGAGTGAGCCCGAGACACCTTCCGGCTGGGGGCCGGGCCCTGCTCACCTGTATAGTAGAGGTACCTTGCCCACTCATTGTTGTTGGCCTGCTCGGGGAACACAGACTTGGACACCAGCTTCTCGGCCTGGTCGTACAAGCTGTAGTGTAGGTAGTTCCGCAGCAGGAGGTTCAGCAGTGTGGCCTGCCCGTCCGCGTCATGCCGCAGGGTGGCGGTCCGGAGCCGAGCGTGCAAGAAGCTTCAAGAAGGAAAGAACCGGGAGGTCAAAGCCTTCACGTAACAACTCTTCAAGCTGCCTCTGACCTCTCCATTCTCTCTCAATTCCTAAAAAAGTGACTCAAACTGCTTTTCTGGTTATTCACTGAATACTCAACAAATGAAGCACTAGTCCAGGTGCACAGAAGGACAGAACTCTGCTCAGGGAACCTGCATTCTAGTGGGGGGAGACAGACAGCCATCACGATGAATAAGCGTACCATGCAGCTCAACAAAAGGTGGTGGGGTGACGTCGAAAGCAGGGTAAGTACGACGGGAACCGCAGAAGGAGAGGAGGATGGGGTTGCAACTTTAAACAGCCCAGTCAGCGTAGGACTCGCTGAGAAGGTAACAGTTAAGCAGAGGCTTGAAAGAGGCAGGGAGGAGAGCGTTCTCGGCCGAGGGAACAGTGCGCTGGCGTGCCCGCGATAGAGCGAGGCGGCCAGCGTCGGGGGAGCAGTGGAAATAAAGTCAAGGAGGCAGTAACGGGGGCCAGACCCCGTGGGGCCTTACAAGCTGACATCACGAGGGCTTTGGCTTTTCCCTGAGGGAAACGGGAAGCCGCTGCAGGTTTCAAGTAGAGGAGCGAAAGGCTTTCCGGCCTGAACCTGCTTGCACCTCTGACCCACTAATGAGTCCTCCCCTGACGTGTGGTGAAGGGAAGAGCCTGGGAGACAGGACTTAACAGGCCAGTGGTCGTCTCCATTTCCTCATCTAGTCTCAGCCTCGCCCTCAAACCCTCGCTCTCAAACCCTTGCACACCCATTACCCCCACTTCCTGCTGGGCACGTTACATCTACCAGCCCACAGCCCCCTGCAAGTCCACAGCTCTGTGGTAGTGCCTGACCGTGTCTCTGACCCCACGGGCCGCGAGCCAGACCGCTGGCCACAGTACCTGCGCACCACATCCAGCTTGTCCAGGAACTCATAGACCCGAGCATGGTAATAGTAACACTTTGCAGCCACAAGGTCCAGGGCCCGGCGGTTCTGAGTGCTGATCTTCTGCATCAGGTCATCAGAGATCTTCTGTGCCTGGGGAGGCAGCCAAAAGAGAATCAAGCGTCAGTGTTTCAAAACGTTAAACACGGAGCCAGCAATTCCCCTCCTAGGCATACGTCCAAGAGAACTGGAAACACACGTTCACATAAAAACTTGCACACGAACATTCATATCAGCATCATTCACAATAACCAAAACGTGGAAACAACTCAAGTGCCTATCACCCAATGAATGGATAAACAAAATGTGGTATATCTATAGGATGGAATTTTACTCAGCCATAAAAATGAACAGAGTACAGATATATGCCACAACATGGATGAACTTAGAAAACATCATGCTACAAAAAAAAGCCAGACACAAAAGGCACATATTATATAATTCCATTTAGATAAAACGCCCAGAATAGGAAAATCCATGGGACACAAAATATTAACAGATTACTGGGCTGGGGTGAGGGCAGAACAAGGAGTGACTACAGATAGGTATGGCGTTTTTCGGTGGGGGCAGTGATTAAACTGGTGTGGAATTAGATAGTGAGGGCGGTTGCACAACCTTGTGAATATACCAAAGACTACTGAGTTGTACATTTTCAAGGGAGTGAATTATTCCTAAAAACCAACCAAATGAAAGCCAACCAGTGGCAGAGCAAGGAAAACACAGAACAGAGGACTGAGGAGACCTGTCATTTTTGGGGCATGCTCTTGGGACAGCAGCTAAGCCTGACAAAGGAGCTGGCCCCGGCTGGAAGGCGTGGTAGAAGAGTGCTATCCAAAATGGAGTCTTTCAGTTTCATAATAATAGCTACCATTTATTAAAATGTTGTGAAAGCTTACTACGTGCAGATCATTGTGCTAAGTATTTTTAAAATATATTATTTTATTTAATACTAACAATAATCTTGTAAGGTGGGCAGTTTGTCTCATTTTACACACAGCTGGGAGAAATTAACGTGCCTAAGGTACAAACGGGATTTGAACCCAGGTATTTCTGTCTCCAGACCTACTCTTCTCGAAAGCATCCACTATACTGGGATCGCACCACAGACGGGTACAGAGTGGCCACTGCCAGCCCTTTCCCAGAGCCTGAGCAGGAGTTGAGGGGTCTTCCCCGGATGTGGGGCTGGGTGCATTCCCACACGGGGGAAGAGCCTGGGGGACAGTTAATAACCCAGCGATTGTCTATTTCTTCACTAGAGGCACCCTCCCCCACTAAGCCCGCACCCCGCCTGGGGCGCGTCCGTCACTTGCACGGGCCCCGGCTACCTCTTTGTAGCTCTTGCTGTTCATCAGGAAGATGACCACGAGGAGCTGGAGGTAGGCTTCCACTTCAGGCAGGAGGGGAGCAGACGCAGCTTTTCCTGTTCGGGGACGGAACTGCAAATCGGCTTCTGTGTCCATGGGCTAGAGAGGACATGAGTTACCGTGGAAGAGCTCAGTCAGATCAATCAACCAAGAATTTATTAAGCACTCACTATGTATTTCAACAAATATTTAATAAGTGTCTACTACACGCCAAGATTTTTCTAGGTGCTGGGGGTTCAGAAATAAAGATGACACAGTCTCCTTCTGAAGGGAGTCAAGGAGGCTGGCAATACAATAAATACAGAAAAGGGTTACAGGAGTATAACATCCTTACAGAATATAATGTGGACAGAAAGGATGATGTAAGGACCCCTCGGAGAGCCTACAATCTAAGTAGAGATTAAACCACCATACTTGGAACCACTGCGAATTCTATCAGGCAGGGTTAATAAAGGGATATAATTCTAGAGATGAGATCAAGAATAATGAGTCAGGGAGTTCCCTGGTGGTCTAGTGGTTGGGATTCTGGGCTTTCACTGCCGTGGCCTGGGTTCAGTCCCTGGTTGGGGAACTGAGTCCTGCAAATCGTGCGGTGTGGCCAAAATTAAAAAAAAAAAAAAAAAAGAATAATGAAACAAAAAAAAATTTTTTTTTGGTGGGAACAAAGGAATTTGGGGAGAAATTGACATATACATAGTACTTACCTTCAGATCTAGTCACCAAAACTGGAATAATGTGTAATAGATCAAAAGACGATCATGGTGGGTTACTTTAGAGATGTAAAGGTTAAAAACATTCCAGGTGGGGCTGGGAGAGGGGGCGCTTTTCCTTTTTCCCAGACAGTAAAGTCTTCACTGTCCACCTCAAGGATTTTCTGAGTTTTTACATCTATGAAACAGACTGTAAGCATACAGGATTTTAGGGAGATGAAGGTGGCTGAAGGGCCAGTGAGGTTTGAGAAGGGGCAGGACCCGAACTGTATCATGGATGATAAGGGGAGTTTTACAGCCAGAAAGGAAAAGGACAGGTTTCTCCTGGCATGGAGACCACTACCACCAGCAAACTAACTTCATCAACATGCACTCTGTGCCACACCCTGTTCTAAGAGCTTTCCCCCTCCTCCTCGCCCCCCCCCAAATCTGTTCATCACATTTACCAAATGAAGAAAATGAGGCACAAGGAGGTTAGGTCATTTGCCCAAGTCCCACAGATACCAAATGGTAGAGTTTGGATTCAAATTCAGCACCCCCTCCAAAACCTGTGCTCTTAACCACTGTTCTTTTGTTCCTTTTTTTGTTGCTTTTTTTTTTTTTTGGCCGCACCATGTGGCATGTGGGATCTGTGGGATCTTAGTTCCCCAATCAGGGGTGGAAGCAAGGAATCTTAACCACTGGACCGCCAGGGAATTCCCTTAACCACTGTTCTACACATCCTTCATGGTGAAGCTTCGGAGGCAAAAAGGCAGTGGAATAGGCCCCCTGTTGGGGGTGGTGGGAAATGAGTGTGGCTGGAAGGGTCCTGATTCCTGGCTCTTCTTCCTGACTCAGAAGAATGACTCTACAGGGCAGAAGGATGGTCGCCTTGTTAGAGGGCACATGAGTATTAAGAGGGGCTGTCTTGCTTCATGACTCTGCTATGGCAGGTAACAAGACAGGTCTCCAGGATAGGAAACAGTTACACAGGGTGGAATGTGTGTGTCAAGCCAAGCCTGCACCCTTCACCCTGGCCTGACTCACTTACCTCTTCCAGGAAGGGTAGCAAGAAGTCTCGAGTGGCACTGTTGGAGGTGAAAAAGCCATGCACAGCCTTGTACAGAACGTAGTGGTTGAGGCGGCGTGATGTGGAAGGTAGCATCCGCAGGGCCCGCAGCACGAACCGGGGCTCCTTGCCTGAGACTGCCTTCTCCAGCTGTTTCACGTGCTCCTTGATGTCTGTGGAGGACAAGGGGAGAAAAATGTTAATTCCAACTCCTACTGCCCCCACCCCCCGCCACTCCAGCCAAGCAGTCCTAGGGAGCCTCTTACAAATGGCAGGATGTGGCCAATCACCGCTTTTGCCCTAAGAGCAATAGTTATGGATGCCATACATTGATTTTAAGACATAATCAAGAGACAAAGAAAAATAAAGCTGGGGTGGGGGAAGGAGTAGAGGGTGACAGAAAAAAGAAAAAAACAATGAAAAACAAAAACACGTGGAGATTTAGCGTATCGTCAAATAGGAAAAGACTTCTAAAATTCTTCTGAGAACTGTAAGCAAAAGAAAAATATCTGCAACACATGTGTCCAGAGATTCATATTGTTTTTCAACAAGGAGCTCGTATAAAGGATTACAATAAATAAAAATGAACATGAATGGACAATACAAAAAGAGGAATGACAAATAACAGACGTGAAAAGTATATTTCACTAGTATTCAAATAATCACAAGGGAAAACATTTTTCAATTACCATTCTAGTGGTGTTTAAAAAATGATAACATATAGAGTACAGGGGTGAGCAAGACATTTCTGCTCGTATAATGTATATCAGTACAGTTTTTCTGGACAGTAACTACCAAAAACCTTAAAAACAAACGTAAATACCCGTTCAATTCAGGGATCTCTAATGAAGAAATAATTATAGAGGTAGATCAGACACTTGGGCACAGAGATGACGGCTGCAAAGCTATTTGTAACAGAGAAAAATAGACACAACTTAAATATCCAGTAATAAGGGAATGCAATCAATTGGTCGTTTCTCAGTTACCTTTGTATTTTTAGCATAGGGTGCTGGGGTCACATTAACGATGTAATAATAATAACAGCTAATATTTATGGAGGATTTTACTATGTTTTCATCACGTATTAGGCACAGTTGTAAACATTTTAATCTTCACAACAACCCAATTAAGTAGGTACTATTACTTGCATTTATAGAGATGAGGAAACTAATCCCAGAGCGTATATTCTTAGCCATTATATCAGTTATTCAATAAATGTTTCTGGAATACATTGAATGCTTTGTTTATGGATATGTTGCATGAAGGCACACAACATCATCTGTATTTAGTTATGCCTTGTTCCAAACTGTATATATAAACTTGATCTCAATTATGGGAGAGCAGCTCAAAAATTCATAGGAAATAACGTCAACCACGGTTGGGTTTTTTCCCCCCCCTACTTTAGACCTCCTATATTAAAATGTTTATAAGAAACATATGTATATACCCAGTAGGTAATGCTGAATGGCACCTTTGCCACTGGTTGACTATCGTTATTTCATGTAAAATGATCTTTATTAGACACTGAGCCTGCTATCCAACTTCAGAGTAGAAGCTGATGCAGTCAGCGCTACCACATCCTCAAAGCACCACCCAGGAGCCTAACTTTGCTTATTTCAATGTTTTCGAGCTAGTTTCTCATGCAGTTAAGTAGAGAGAAAACCCGATAAATAGTCCGGTCCTACTTGATCCAGAACCAGAAAAGAGCACCAGGGTCACAGTGGGAAGCTCTCACTCTACCCACTCCAAATGCAGACAGGATGCTCTAAGTAGGAAAAGTGAAATATGAACTTGGAGGAACAAGAGGATGATAGGAAACAGGGAACAGGCACCTAGGAGAAAAGAAATGGGATTGGTATATAGTTTACGTGGAAGGTGAACATTAGGAACTCACACATCCGACACCTAAAAAGTTGGAGTGTGTAATGTGTTTAAACTCTTTAGAAACAGAGTAGGAGTAAGTGCTTGCAGGAAGAGAAAAAGAGCATTGGGATCGTTTGGGCACCTCAATTACAGCAACAAGGAAGCAAGATACTAGGTAGAAAGGGGGAGTTAGGGGAGTTTGCTAAAGGTAGTTAAGACAACAGAAACCATTCTTAAAATGCAGGGGCCAGTATTTGGCGTCATTCTGACCCCCTTCAAACATAAATACAGACACTGGTTTTTAGAGAGATCAATCGTGCACTGGGGTCGCTAGAATCAGTCCGGTGGGATGTAAATGGAGTAATAAGGTCAGAGGAGAAAACTCAGAAGAGTCTATGGGCCCAGTGAGACCTACTTCTAGATGCAATCCCCAGTGGGGGGTGGTGTGTGCGAAGGGAGGAGTCCTGAGCCTAGAGAAAACGTTCAGTTATCCGGGCTGGGGTCGGGAGTGTCAGGGTAGTGGGGGCAGGCATTTTGGGTGATCGCAAGGAACCCTCAAGTCAAGGTGGTAGAGGCTGCGCTGGCATCCCAAGGAGAGGGTGGATCACCGCTGCGCTGTCACCCGTGATAATGGCACGTCCCCGGCCCGGGCTCTCTTACCCTCCAAGGTGACGGTGTCCAGCTCTCGCTGGGAGTGCTCAGCCGCCGCAGCCGCCGCCTTGCCATCGGTCTCGCCAGTTGATCCGCCACCCGCCGCCGCCTCCTCTTTCATCTCCACATCCTGGGGCGCCGGGGGCGGCGGTGGTTCTTGTTCCCCTCCGCCGGGCGGCGGCTTCGCCTTATCCGCGCCGCGGCGCCGCGCCGAGCCCTCCTGCTTCATGGCGCCCGGGGTCGCGGCCTAGTCCGGGCACCGAGGCCGGGGCCTCGCGTGAACCCTCGCACCGGAGACCAGGAACAGAGCCGGGCCTGCACACGAGCGCGGACTCGCGTCGGGCCACACGATGACGGAGCACCTGCAAACCCCTTCCCGGCGCTGGGCCTTCTGGGAAACGCCAGGCCGGGCTGGCCGATGGCCGAGTCATCAAAGGGGAAAAAAGTCAACCGCCGAGATGCAGGATGGAGGCGGATCTTCGCAGAAAGAGCGGGGAGGAGCCTTTATGAATTTGCGGGGCTTGCTTTGGAGTGCTCCAGTGTGTTGATTTTTTTTCTTGCGCCTCTCGAGTGCATTTCCGTATATGTCCACAAGAGGTCACCTCAGGCTCCAACTGGGTTACCGCGGACTCCACCGCGAGTAACCCACCCCGCGTGGAGTGGGTAGGGCCTATCGGAACGTAGGGCGTGATGACGCCACGAGTTGCTGGGCGGGTTTCATGCCTAAACTCGCTCAATTTGCGCCTGGCAAGAGGTCCGTTTTGATATCCAGGAGGCTGGTCTTCAACCGCCGCCCGAAGGGATGTGGAGCTAGGTTGTTGGACTTAAAATAAAACCAAACTGGAGACAAGGAAGAACCTTATGGGATTCAGACTTCTTTGTCCGAGTTTAGCTCGTGCTGAAAATAAGGCATAAAATCTCTGCAGCCTGGGAGTGCGGATGGGGGCAGAGTGCATTTGTGTGTGATTACTTAAGTTTAATAAAATTTAGGGGTCCACTCTGTGAGGCCCAGGGCTAGCACATTCAGGGGGAGGGTAAAAAACAGCGCCAGAATGTAGCCTCCTGGAAGCCTTGCTCTGGGCTGCTGTGTATTGTGAGGCCAGAGGAAAGAGAGAGGCTTCAGGGGGTACGTTGGGGCGCCTTTATGCATCCAGACAGACACTGTAGTGAAATGGGGGAACAGAATAATAGTACACCTAAGGAGCACCTAAGAATCCTCCAAGGGAAAGAAATTGGACCTGAAACCCTGGCCACTTATCTTTCAAAGGAATCCTCCAGCGATTCTGCAGGAGGAGGATACAGTTTCCAATTTCTTAAGACACAAAACAAAAACTCCCTTCCTATCTTGGAACTTTTATCTCTTCCATAAATGGAAGTTTTAAGTTTTAGACCAGGTCAGACCCTGCAAGACAACCTAGCCCTGTTGTAAGGTCCTAGAGGGCAGAGAATATGTTTCGACTATATTCTCCTTTATATTTATACAGAGAAAGGGTATTCTCTGTATTCCTCCTTTTGCACTATTGCAGCGAATAGCTCCTTGCACTAAACAGCCACTTACTCAATGGAAAAGTGTGTGCTCCAGTTTTAGGGGAAAAATGCCTTGGCCAATTCCTCCCTAACTGTCCCCCTGCCCCCTAGGACTGGGAGAAGGATAACAGGACTTTTGAATCATCACTGGAATAAACTCATGAAAATCTCTTCTTTGTAACACCATATCTGTAACTGAAGGTGGGCGTGAGAATGGTAAAGGAAAAAAACTGACAGGTTTTGTTGTTCATCTTCATGAGGTTACCCTTCTGGATAGTTACGGTGTTAGCTCACTTCATTGTTAAGTTTACATCACAAGGGAAAAATAATCAAGTCAGCAGATAACTACCCAGTATGTCCTTGAGCAATATAGCGAGGCCTTGGAAGATGCCCCAGAATGGGGGAGGATGGCTTAACGCAAAACTTTTGTCAGTGGGTCATGAATTCTTGGTGAGTGAGGGAAGCAGCCTGGGTAGGGGGTGGCTAAGAATGGGGAGAGTCTGACTCCTGGGGCCAAAAACCTTGCAGAAGTTATTCCACCCATAAAACTATTTTAAGAGAGAATGGTGGAAGATGTTAAAACCCAGCTTTAGGCAGAGGAGGCTGGTATGAACCCAGCAGTTTTATGACACTGAATGTCTGTATTAGCCCTTCCACATGCCAACCTACCCACATGACAACCACGCTAATTGGGGGCAGAAGAAGGAAAGGTGAAATGAGAAGATAATATCACACTTTCTTTTTAAAGTTTGGCATCAGTCTAATTCTTGGGTACTGTTTATTTTTTTAGTTTTACTTATCTGCATTTTTTTTTATTATCTGCATTTTTAAAGAAATTTTATTATTTTTTTTTTTGGCCGCGCCGCACAGCCTGCGGGATCTTAGATCGAACCCGGGCCCCCAGCATTGGGAGCGTGGAGTCTTACCCACTGGACCACCAGGGAAGTCCCATCTTTTGCCTTTAGAATCTAGACTCCATATTCCACACCCTCACAGTTCTTCTCTAAGCATTTTCCAGGTGGTTTGAGGACCACATGATAGTATTCATGTACATGTAATCTCTATGTAGTATGATAATGTTTATTTATTTTTTCCTGGCACAAATTAAGAATTTCCTTAGGATAGGTTCTTCAAAGAAAAACACCAAAAGACATTTCACCCAAGGTGAAATAATATTTTTTTCATCAATTCCAGTAAAGCTTGATTTTTGGAATCATAAGCGGTAGGGGTTTTACCCAGATGATGCACTGGAAGATCTACAACTGGATAAACCATTTCCTGAGGTGAGAGAACATTTTCAGTCTTATGATTTGGATCATATGGGGGAAAAACGTCCATAGCCACACTCCATAGATTATAATCATTGCTAAATATTTAGCACAGTGGAACAGTGAAACAAATGGACGAACACCTAAAATGTATAAAGAAAAAGAGGACTTCAGATATTTGATTAGATAGGGGGTTCTAAAGGGGTAGGGGTTGGGCTAGGAAACTGTTTAATTTTGGTTTTGCTGAAATGGGTCATAGTTTTAAAAGTTTGAGTGTTTCCACTTTTAGAGGACTTAAGCATCAGCAGATGGGTTGTGGAGCCATGGGGCAGGGGGACATACAGAGTTGGACAAGTGGAAATTGATTATCTTGGGTAATCAGCTAAGGTTTCCATCATCCTCAGCCTGCTGGCTCCCAAACGCCCTTGCATGTCAGGACAGGGCACAATAAAGTAGGGAAGGCCTTAGGAGAGCAGGAAGCCAATGGAAAAGGCAACTTAGGACGCCTTGGTCAGTAGCTGCAGGAGGGAGAGGCCAGCGTAACGGGCACAGAGGCGGGGAAGGGTGTCTGCGTCCCATGTGTACTGGGGGCCCGATCTCTGCACTTCCAGGCCACTCAGCCCCACTAGGGCCTCTGTGAGGGTCAGTTCCTCTTCCCCAAGAGAGGAAAGCAGCTAAGGCTGCAGGGGGAAAACACCCTCTTTATCCTGGAGGAAATTCCATTCCATTGTGCTCTCCACCCGGAAGGAACCAAAGTAGTATGAAAAGGAAGAACTAGAAACCTCTCTTCCTTTTTCCTAACTCAAAAAAACCATGAAGAGGGCTACCGTTCTTTTACTATAACCCCTTTTGTTACATTACATGACAACTCTGTCTGGGCCTTTTAATAACCCTGAATGATGAGCAGCAATTTGTTTTTAGCTCCATTTGACAGAGGAGTGAATTGAGGCAGACTCAGAGACATTAAGATTTTCTCACATCCCTTGGTTAGGAATAAACCAAGTCAGAGTTTTCTGTCTCTTCTACTAGGATCAGGTTGAAAAACCCAGATAGTTGCCCAGAAGGGCACTCTTTTCCCTCTAGTTGTGAAATAGCAAACAGGAAGAAACATGGAGAGAAATGAGAAGTGGGCATGAGCTCCTGGGATAAGACAGAGGCCCTGGAGGATGGTTCTGTCATGAGGCGAAATTGTATCTTTCCACTGGTTCTAGCTGACTCCCTCGCAAACTCTCCCAACATCTGCCATTTTTTCTCACCAGCTTTAGCTGCAAAGGTAAGATCTTTTTCTCCATGGATTGTACCAGCAGCTTCTGTTGGGCTTCACTTAGCTCTGGAGAAGAAAAGCAGAGAAAGAGATGTGTGGGTGCAAAGGGGACTACAGGCTCCCAGTGGGTGTATTTCCAGAATGTTGGCATCCGTTGATTCATACATTCATCCATGGTTGAATGCCTGCTCTAGGCCAGGCACCTTTGCTGGATGTGTTAGGTAAAAATCATCCTCTCTTCACTCAAGGAACTTGCAGTCTAGTGGAGAAGACAAAATAACATGCAATTATAATCAGGCTGTTACAGGAGCCATAGCTGAGGGTCTACTTTGGTCTTGGTGTTTGAGGGCAGGCTTGGTGAAGGAACAAACACCTCAGCTTACACGTGAAGGTCCAGAGAGTTTTTCAAGGTGGGGGAATGTTTCTTGCAGAGGGAAGAAGAGAATTCAGGGGCAAGATCAGAAGATGTTATCCTCGAATTAAAACTAACAGATATCGATATAAACGTGATGAGCTTAGATATATGTAGAAGTTTTAAATATATGGCTGATAAAACTAGGGTTATTTCCCAACCTCTGTTAGCAAGACTAGGCTATGATGACCAAGTGAATCCTTAGGAATGAAACCAACTTTTTAAAATGTAGATATAAACTACTTAACTGTAGTATAATTTGCCTGACATTTACTTCTTTACTCATTCATTCATTAATTTATTCATCTGGAAATTCATTTAGTGACTCATTCCTACCACTGAATAGGTATATAAATGAAGACCTCACTCCCCACTTACCTGTTAGAGGTCCAAGGAAATAGAGGAGAGCACCCATAGCCTCCTTTGAGACTAGGACATCTTTTGGGAGTGCCTGCAGGGTTACTTCATGTCCCTTGTCTAGAGCTCCTTCAAGCTGTGGGGAAAGTTGGGTTACTATTCAAGATAACACAGTTAAAGGGCATAGTGCCTGGCACATAGCATTCCCTTGAGATGTGCTAACTATCTCCATTTCCTTGTTTCTTTTTCAAGGTATCAAGCCCTGAAAAGTGTTGGACTCCTGGGTTCCTTGGTGTCTGAGCCCTGGACTCTGGAAAGGAAAGGTCCAGCCCCCTTCCAACGGAGGGGGAGCCTACCCTCTGTCCATGAGGAGGGAGCATGTGCTTCGGGGGAATCTGCACTGTTTGCCCTTCTCCAGAGGGACACGGGGAGCAGTGGCGACCCTGGCAGCCTGGGGAACACTTGACCAGCCTTGGGGAAGGCATCCACTGTCGATTCCTCTAGCTACTGCCCACCTTCTGCCAGATCCGTCAGATAGCCACACACAGCTCCACCAAAAGCCTTCCTTCTTCTGCATCTCCTACCCTTCCCTTGGGTCCTCACCGTGAGCTCCAGGTCTTCTAGCTCCTTTTCCTTCCCTAAGAGTTTGCTGAGGGAGCTGAGCAGGGAGCTCTTCCCTTCTGGGCTCAACTTCTCCACTTCCAGGGTCTCTCTCGTTTTTTCTTTTTTTTTTGGCTGTACGCGGGCCTCTCACTGTTGTGGCCTCTCCCATTGCGGAGCACAGGCTCCGGACGCGCAGGCTCAGCGGCCATGGCTCACGGGCCCAGCCGCTCCACGGCATGTGGGATCTTCCCGGACCGGGGCACGAACCCGTGTCCCCTGCACCGGCAGGCGGACTCTCAACCACTGCGCCACCGGGGAAGCCCCCGCAAACCACTTTTGACACGTTCGATCAGTCACAGCACCTTCTCCATACACTGCACAAATCTTTTTTTGCATTTCAGTTGCGTTTTTACCTTTCTTGAAATAATAAAGCATAATATTCAGAAAATGTTGCTGTTTTTCTTCCATCTTCAATATTAAAATGGCTACACAAAAATTCACCAATTTTGGACTTCCCTGATGGCACAGTGATTAAGAATCCGCCTGCCAGTGTAGGGGACACAGGTTCGAGCCCTGATCTAGGAAGATCCCACATGCCGCGGAGCAACTAAGCCCGTGAGCCACAACTACTGAACCTGCGCTGTAGAGCCTGCAAGCCACAACTACTGAGCCCAAGTGCCACAACTACTGAAGCCCGGGTGCCTAGAGCCCGTGCTCCACAACAAGAGAAGCCCCCACTCGCCACGACTAGAGAAAGCCCGCACGCAACAATGAAGACCCAACGCAGCCATAAATAAATAATTCTAAAAATTCACCAATTTTGATTTTTTTTTAAATGCACGCTGATGTGACAGCTGTCACAATACAATCTAACAAAGTTGTTTTGAATGAAGTTAAAGACAACTAAGCACTACTAGAGCCATCTTACAGAAAAAACCAAATGATCTTTTTGGCCAACCCAATACAATGTTGTGTTGGTTTCAGGTGTACAGCAAAGTGATTCAGTTATACATATATGTACATATTCTTTTTCATATTCGTTTCCATGATGGTTTATTACAGGATATTGACTATAGTTCCCCGTGCTATACAGTAAGACCTTGTTGTTTATCTATTTTATATATAGTAGTTTGTATCTGCTAATCCCAAACTCCTAATTTATCCCTCCCTACCAAGGTCTTGCTCTTATCTTAAATCCCTGCCTGGAAGGAATTTTAAAGGGGACTTGACACACATGGCGGATCTCTAGATGACAAACCAAGACATTTACAAGCAAGGCTCCTGTGGTGTTGGGATGTGTGTCTGCGCATCCGTATGTATAACCTGAATACCACTGAGCCTTCATACACTCACCTTTAGGGTCTCCTCAGTATCACCCAACAAAAATGAAGTGTGACCTTGAAGGCTATGAACAGTCAGTTAGGACTTCTTTATTTTGGCTGCACTGCCCAGCATGCGGGATCTTAGTTCCCTGACCAGGGATCAAAACCACGCCCCCAGCATTGGAAGCGCGGACTCAACAACTGGACCGCCAGGGAAGTCCCAAGGTCTTTACTGGAGGTTTTCTTGAAGGGCTGGTGGTGAATGGGGGAGATTAGACCACATAACACACAGCAAAAGTCCTAAAAACTTGACTGTTCCTCCTCTGTCCCCAAAGTCTCATTCAGTATGACAGCTGCTCCCAAATCTCTCTCCCCTGTCTTGAAACAAAACAAGACTTTGCCCCTGCTGGGCCTCTGGTCCCTGCCCCCATCTTTTGGTTCACTTCCCTTCCCATCCACCCTGGGCTCGTCTTGTTCAGCTGTCTAATACCTCCTCCTTCGACAGCTCTAACCATTACCTTCAACAAACATCCCTTCTCCTTAGGCGGTGGGATGGGAGATTGGGCGTGGGGGAAGGCTGCCATTAGTCACGCGGTTCCTGTCACAGTTGCACATGTATGCAGAAATGTGTGTCTGTGTAATAACCTTTCCATCTCTCTTTTCCTGGTTCTTCCTGGATTTCCATCTCTTCCTCTCTGTATCTCTTATTCAGCACATTGATGTGATACGACAGCAATCCAGCATGTGGTCCTGGGCTGTGCAGTCTCCCATCCTTTAATCAGCTCCAGAGAAGGCGGCTCCACTCCCCACCCTCTTCCCAGCCCACCATTGCCTCAGCCAGACTCTTGGGAGTTTCTTCCTAGTGTCTACCTTCCTCCCACTGACTGCAAGCCAAGGTTTCCAGTTCAGCTCATCCTCCAAAGACTTGGAGAATAGTGATTTCAAGAAGTCACACCTGGGACTTCCCTGGTGGTCCACTGGTTAAGAATCCGCCTTCCAACACAGGGGATGAGGGCTTCATCCCTGGTCAGGGACATAAGATCCCACATGCCACAGGGCAACTAAGCCTGAGTGCCACAACTACTGAGTTCACGCGCCTCAACGAGAGAGCCCGAGTGCCGCAACAAAAAGATCCTGTGTTCTACAACTAAGACACGACACAGGGGCTTCTCTGATGGCGCAGTGGTTAAGAGTCTGCCCGGACATGGGTTCGAGCCCTGGTCCGGGAAGATCCCACGTGCCGCGGAGCAACTAAGCCCGTGCGCCACAACTACTGAGACTGATCTCTAGAGCCCACGTGCCCAGAGCCCGTGCTCCACAACAAGAGAAGCCACCTCAATGAGAAGCCCGCACACTGCAACGAAGAATAGCCCCCGCTCGCTGAAATTAGAGAAAGCCCGCGTGCAGCAACAAAGACCCAATGCAGCCAAAAAAAAAAAAAAAAATTTATTAAAAAAAAAGACCCAACACAGCCAAGAATAAATAAATAAATATTAAAAAAAAAAAGTCACACCTGTTTCTGTTCTTCCTGAGGACCCAGAAAGTCCATCAAGCCAGCTTTCTCTCCTCTGACCTAGAAATCTTGCTACTTTATTTCTCTTGCCCTCCTTCCTTCCCTCTGAACTCTACCAGACCTGTCCTTATTCTCCTTGTCCTGCTCCCACCCCACCTTCACCCCCTCGCACCATCCCCCCAACTGCATGATGGTGTTCCAAGCAGGAGCCTTTGAGGGTTCAAGGCACAGAGAAGAAATAAGGGCTTGTGAGGTCAGTCAGGTTGGAAGGTCTTGTGCTTTTGGAATAAAAACATCCATGCCAGGCTTGTCCCAGTGCTGTTCCTCCCACCCAGCATATCCTGTCTTTTTGTCACCCTCTACCCCATTCAGCACCAGCTCCTCAAGAAAACCTCCAGTAAAGTCCTTAGGGATAGGCCACAGAATCACTTTAGGGTCCAGAGACTTCTTTTCCTCAGAGTCCTTGTTTATGTTCAGGGGAATCTGGGACATAATTCAAATTGTGTTGGAGGAAATTTAAGTTGGATTAATGTGTAAGTACTCTTCAGGTCAATTAATAGTGATTTATTGAAACAGGAGCCTGGGTAGGGCATGGTGCTGATGCAGGCAACCGGCTTTACTCTGTATCTCCCTCTGGTGGTCAGTTAAGGGAGGTAATGGGCGATAATCATCCCCGAGTTTTGCTCCAATCTCGTGATTTGTGTGTGGTTGCTAGGAGATGGGGGTCAGGCAAGGGAATCGACTTAGAAGAGGAAGCCCCAGCCACCTGTTCTCTAAGACGCTGACCCACAGAGTACACTGCAGACTCTGAAGACAGACACAGACATTGGGACGGTGCATTATTTACTTATTTTACTTACCCATTTTCTTCTTTAATCTCCTTTTTTTTTTTTTTTTTACAGTTTTTTTTCTTCTTTTGGGGGGTGGGATGGGGTTTCCTTCTGTTGTAGATTTTATTTTATTTTATTTTTTGGCCACACTGCGTGGCATGTGTTATCCTAGTTCCCCGACCAGGGATCGAACCTGTGCCCCCTGCATTTGAAGTGTGGGCTCTTAACCACTGGACTGCCGGGTTATTCTTCTTTATTATTCTTAATTTTCTCCTCAGGAAGGGGCCAAAGAGGAAGGAGAGAGGGGTAGGCTACTGAAGTTCAGGAGGGTGGAAGGCACTGATCCTGGCAAGAATGGGAAGAAGCTGACACCCTGGGAGTTATGAGGGCAGGAAGGAGCTTAAGGAACGTGCCTGTAGCAGACAGAGCCAATTTGTAGGGTGTGGGAAGCCTGGAGCACTTGGGGGAAGGGACCCCCCGCACAGACATACTCCCAGACCTTTGCTGAGTAAAAGGAGGTGGACTAGCTAGGGATGAAGACAGGCTGGAGTGGTGGAGAAGCAGGAAGAATGTGCTGTGAGGGCGTTGCGTTTTATATTTCTCATGGGGGACTTCCCTGGCAGTCCAGTGGATAAGATTCTGCGCTTCCACAGCATGGGGAGCGGGTTCGATCCCTGGTTGGGGAACTAAGATCCCCCATGCGAGGCCAAAAAAAAAAATTAGATCTCTCATGGGAGGTTGGAAGTTTTGGGGTGCACATTGCCGACTGTGAGCTATACTTCCATAAATAAACTATACTTCTTTTCTGAATGGAGTAAAACCCCCAGACTCTTTTCTTATCCCCTAAAAAATTGTTCTTCCCAAATTCTCAAATCTGCTTTAGAGCCTAAGACATCTCCAAAATCCTGGCTGAGCAGACACTGGTCAGTGGCTTGTGACACTTATTCAAAATTGTGCTGAATCACTGAAGAAGTACCTCAAACTCAAGGTCAAACTACAAGGTGCCAGCCCTCGCTGCCCCTAGCCCTCTGCTGCCAGGCCCCCTACCCGTAGTCAGGCTGAAGATGCAGCTGCGCCAGGTGCTGGAGCTCCTGTCCACTCACAGCTGATGAAAGAGAAGCTTTCCTTCTCAGCTGTGACTGCTAGGCCCTCGTGATGGGACAGAGGTCCCAGATCCTTGTTGAAGAGACTGGGTCCCAGATGGAGCCTTTGAAGCTCCTCTCCATTTCACCAGCTCCCCCAGGCCTGCGCCAAGCCCCACTCTGTTTTCCCCAGTTCTGGTTGGGGAAAGCCAGGTGTTGTTGGCCACACCTGAAATACGGCGAGGATGGCATGGAGGGCGCAGAATGGTGACAAGGCATTGGGGTCCCGGGTATAATGGTGTCCATCCCCTTGTATGTCAAGGCTGCAGAGTCCGACTAGGGCTGGGTGACCTTCAGCTCCTCGCCCTAAAAGCCCCTGAGTAGCTTGAAGTGAAGATAGAAGAGCACTGCATCCCCCTGGAAAACTTGGTCCAGGATGATCACCACCTGCACAGTAGAGAATAAACATTACAAGGTGCTTTGCATTTGGGGAGCTACCAACTTCAGAGGTGGTCCGCAGTAAAATTTTATTTTATTTTAAAATTATTTATTTAGGCTGTGCCAGGTCTTAGTTGCGGCACGTGGGATCTTTTCCTGTTTTTGTTTTTTTTAAAATAAATAAATTATTTATTTATTTATTTTTGGCTGTGCTGGGTCTTCGTTTCTGTGCGAGGGCTTTCTCTAGTTGCGGTGAGTGGGGGCCACTCTTCATCGCGGTGCACGGGCCTCTCGCTGTCGCGGCCTCTCTTGTTGCGGAGCACAGGCTCCAGACGCGCAGGCTCAGTAGTTGTGGCTCACGGGCCCAGTCGCTCCGCGGCATGTGGGATCTTCCCAGACCAGGGCTCGAACCCGTGTCCCCTGCATTGGCAGGCAGATTCTCAACCACTGAGCCACCAGGGAAGCCCCCACGTGGGATCTTTGTTGCTGCATGTGGGCTTCTTAGTTGCGGCGTGCATGTGGGATCTAGTTCCCCAACCAGGGATGGAACACAGGTGCCCTGCAATGGGAGCATGGAGTCTTACCCCCTGGACCACCAGGGAAGTCCTTGCAGTAAAATTTTAAATTTCAGCCCCTGCCCCCATCCTTGACCCCTTCTGCCCATTAGTGCTAGAGAAGAGGAAAAATAGGCATGGGTTAAGAATTTGGAAACCTGAGTTCTGTAGAGAGCTCTGCCAAGAGCCTGCTGTGTGGCCCCGGAGAAGTACCTTCTGCTCTCTGGTCCAGAGTGCTCATCAGTGAGAGAGGGAGTGGAGCTGGATGCACTCCCACATCGTTTCTAGCGTTCAATTTTACCCTAGTTGTCATCCCTGACACCCATCTTGCGACCCTCAGATCCTCATCAGCTGTGTCTGTTGGGGAAGGAACACTTTCTCCATGGACGTGGCTAGTAGCTGCTGTTGCTCCTTGCTCAGCTCTGCAGAGGGTAAAGGAGTAGAGACCACGTGAGGGACAGGGGCACACTCTCTCCCTCTGGTGGGCAGCGGATTGTAAGGCAGCTCTGGTAGTTGGGGTGTGTGTGTGTGTGTGTGTGTGTGTGTGTGTGTTGGGGGACAGCAGATTCAATCCCCTCCAGGAGAGGATAAGAGAAGTTTCCTAAGAGGATACATTCCCCTTTCTTTTAGGAAAAATGGGTGGGTGGCTGGGGTAGAAGGGCTTGCACTTCTTGCCTTTTCCTCGGAGGTGACACCTGGGTTTGGACCCTGAGACACTCTGCTTTGTAGCTGGTACCACAGCACGCAACCTATGCAGTTGCATTGGGTCCCATGCTTGGTTTAATGCTCTGCTGTTGTCATCTTGAATATTTCTTAATAAATTTTTAACAAGGAGCCCTGTATTTTTCATTTTGCAGTGGGACTCGTAAATTACGTTGCAGGTCCTTCTTGGTGCAATTGGGCCCAACCCAGTAGGCCCATCAGTCACATCGGAGACTGACCCCATCCCCACTCCCGACCCTCATCACTAAGAACTTCCAGCACGTAGAGGATGTATCCAGCCAGTATGGAACGGAGTTTGCTAGAAGTCTCCTGTAGTCATTCGAGGACTGAGTAACCGGGCCCGCCCCTCGGACTCCCAGAACCTCGGGCTTGTTAAAATCCAGGGCCCCATCCACCTGGCAGAGAGATGGGAAGTGATCAGCTAGATACTCCTGCAGTTAGTGAGACAGAGAGCTCCCCGAGGGAGAGGGAGCAGGTCTCCCCACTCAGAGTGAGGATTCCCTCAGGGCAGGAGCCTAGTCTCTCCCTTAGCATAAAGAATCCTCCCTCGAGTGGACGTGCTGGCTGAGATATCCCTGAAGGAGGCCAGTCACGCCCCATCCAACCTGCATCTGGCCCCAGCAACCCGTAGCCCCGCCCCAGGCCGCCCACTCCCGCCCCCAGCCATGTTAAGCCCCTCCCCTCGTTCCCGTAGTCCCGCCTTCACCATCCGGCCCCGCCCCCGCGGCGGACAGTCTAGCCATCACCAGTTTAGCTCCCCTCCCAGGGACCCCCGCCAGCCGTTTAAGCCCCGCCTCTCGCCCCCTCAGTCCTGCAGTCACCACTCCAGCGTGCTCTGGAACTCCCTCATCACCCCGCCCCCAGCCTCCCGCAATCCCGCCCACTCCGTCCCGGCCCCGCCCCCAGGAGCCCCAGCCCCGCCCCCGCCGTGTCCCACAGCTCCTGCAGCCTCCGCCCCTGGCCCAGCAGCGCCAATCCTTCCCTCAGCCCGGCAGTCTGCTGTTCCGGGTCAGGCCCTTCAGCACCAGCAGCTCCTCCTCCACCTAAGCCTGTAGCTCCCGAAACCTCGTGGGCTCCCGGGGCACCGGCTCAGGCCCAGACAGAGCTATGAGGACGGGACAGTGGTGACTAGGACCCTACTTTGCTCTGTCTGCCTTCACATAACTTCACCCAGAGGGTCCCCCCACCCCCAGGCACAGAGGCCCCCTTCTGAGGCTTGGTGTCCTGTGTCTCCCTCAAGTGCCCCTCCCCAGGGAAAGAGGATCAGGGCAGGGTCTGGTGTGGGGTGACGGGGGAGCTCAGCTCCTTACAGTATTTTTTGATGGACGTTCAGGACCCTGCAGAGAGGAAAGGGACTCCACGGGTGACTGTGGCCGAAGAAGGAGGACTGAGAGCCCTAAAGGAAGAGGCGTCCTCCTGACCGCTGGTGCAGCCCCGGGTGGGTTCAGCCTCATCCTGCCTAGAAGAGCCTGGTGGAGCCTGGGGCAGGGGTAGGATGCACTTAAAGGCCCAGGAAACCCGTGGCTGGGATGCCTGTCATCACTGCACCCTGAGAGACCCCTCTGCATCCCACCCACCACCACCCCAGGGTTTTGAGAAAGGGCTCTGGGCTTGAATTCCTCACTTGACCGGTTTCTTTCCTTTGCTGGAGAAGGAGGATCTTTGTGTCCCTCTCGCCTTCTGAGACTTTGTCCACCCTTCCCCAGCCCCGATCACATTATGGGATGTGGAGGGAAGAAGAGTCCTTCAGCTTCTCTCACCTTCGCAGGGGAACAGCTTCAGGTTCTGGTCCTTGAACGCGAGGATGTCTGTGAGGGCTCAGAAATGGGGCACTGGCTGTCACTGACTCCCAACTCCTCCTTGCCTTTCCTGGCCAGCTCGCCTCACCACACACACCCACATAGTGTGGTCTCCGAGAGGGGAGGAGTGGTGAGCGGTGTATGCTTTAGGGAGCTGCACAGAAAGTGTTGGAAGGGGCTGGGGTCATCAGTTGGTTTGGGGGGCAGAGCCTAAAGAGGAATGGAAGACCCCCACCGCCCAGATTTCAGCCCTGAGACTGGGGGACCAACCCTGGGCTGTCTGCCTCCCCTCCTCTCCTTCACATTCACCCGGCTCCCATCCAGGGCACCCCCCGCTCTACCCAGTGACTACTGCTTGGGGTAGGCTGATGGTGGTGTTGGGACTGAGAGAGCCCTGGGGAAAGACAGGTCGTCAAGGGGCAGGTGGTGGTGGCGGAAGATGGAAGAGAAATGAAGAGAGGGGAACTTCGCAGAGGGAGGTGAGAACTCTGGCAGGGGCTGGAGCTGTGAGCGAAAAGCACCGGCTGGAGTCTTAAAGCCTGGGGTTTGCTCACAGATTGCCCACTGAGTAGCTGGTGAGCCAATGGACTTTTCCGAGGTAGTTTCCTAAACATGTGAGATGGGGATTGCAATAGCAAGTAGCCTACCTATCTCATGTGAAATAATAGGTGGAAAAATCCTTAGAAAAGAGAAGAGCGGTATTATAAAAGATGAAGACGCCATTATTAGGGGAACTGGATGAGAGGCAGGTATGGACGGGAGAGAGGTACATTAGGATGCCCTAATGATGGGCAAGGATGCAGGGGAGATTCAAGGGCTGTGGGAGGGAAGGAGTGGGGGCAAGCGTGTGTATGGATGGGGTGGGGCATGGAAAGTATCTTGGAGGTTCCCAACTCTGAATCCAGCAGCAGTGAGGAGGGGGATGGAATGGCCCCTCCAGTCTCGCTCCCCTCCTCCAGGGTGGCTTCCCTCAGCATCTCACAGCCTCGGTCACCATGTACAGACAGGTTTTCCCCATGCTCCTGAAGCTTCTTAGCTTCTTGTGCTGCGGGGGTGGAGCTGGCTCTGAGTGGGTGAGGCTCTCTTCTGATCCATGTCCAGCTCCCTCAGTGGCACCCCTAGGTCTACCCTTCCCTCAGCCCATTCCCTTGGAAGGAAGCGTGTGTGTGTGTGTGTGTGTGTGTGTGTGTGTGTGTGTCTCAGAGGGACAGGGGACCTGTGGGTTCTAGTCTTGCTTCTTCCCTGACTCCCTGTGTGACATTGGACAACTCACCATCCCTCTCTGGGCCTTTTCGTAAAGTGAAGACCCCTGCCATCTCTGATAGCCTGAACCCCTCTGGGTGGGGGCATACCCCTTGGTGCCAGCCCCCTTGGCTGGCCTGGCATCCTCAACCTGCCTCCCCACCTCAGTCAGCAGCTCACCCCTTCTTAGGTTTTCCAGATCATTCACAATGCTGAGGTTTTGGATGTCCATGGAATTTTGACATTTGCTGCTGACTGTGACAGAGATATTCACCAGGTGCCCTACGACTGCAGTCTTGGTGATCTTGGAGTCTTTTCTTGGTTCTCCAGGACAGACACCATGCCATTGTGCTTGTTCCCATACATCCTTTGAGAGAACCTTCACTGATGGCTTGACTCTGCATGATAAATTGCCCCGACCCCTAAAATGAATAAAAATTGAGTGCTGACTTCAGACATTAGTTTTAGTGTGGGGACTTGAGTTTATTTTGTTTGTTTGTTTTGTTTTGTTTTTCGGTACGCGGGCCTCTCACTGTTGTGGCCTCTCCCGTTGCGGAGCACAGGCTCCGGACACGCAGGCTCAGCGGCCATGGCTCACGGGCCCAGCCACTCTGCAGCACGTGGGATCTTCGCGGACCGGGGCACGAACCCGTGTCCCCTGCATCGGCAGGCGGACTCTCAACCACTGCGCCACCAGGGAAGCCCTTTTGTTTTTTTTTTTAAACATTCTAAAAGAGGAAGAGAGTAATCATCATAAGTGCAGAAATGAGTATTGTGACTGGGAGGAGATAAGCTGGATTTTCCAGGGACCTGAGGCAGGTGTGTGGGTGTGGTGGTGATTGTGGGACATTAATTGGGGACAGAGAGACAAGAACAGAGAAGGGCCATGATGTGCTGAATCAGGTGCTGGAGAGCCATCTTCACCCATTCAAAGGGCTGTCGTTTCCAGGAGAGACTGGGCTGCTCTGCACAGCCTCAGGGCAGATCTTGGTCCCATGGAGGAAGGAACAAGGAGGCAGCCCTTGTAGAACAAGCATTTTTCCAATAGTCTTTCTGCATTATTTACTTCTGCCCTCATAGGAGGGAAACTTTCTCAAATGCATCACGGGCTCCCTGTCCCTGAAAGTGGACACTCCAAGATTTGACCTCTTTTGCAGGTAACTCAAAGTCAGTGAGATTAATAGTATGCATTTTGCCAACATCCATAGGCCCCTTAGAGGCGGGGAGAATAATTTGTCCACACAGGGTCATTTAGAAGACACTACATGTAAATTGGTGCAGCCACTATGGAAAACAGTACGGAGTTCATCAAAAAACTAAAAATAGAGTTGCCATATGATCCAGCAATCCCACTCCTGGGCACATACCTGAAGAAAACTGTAATTTGAAGAGATACATGAACCCCAATGTTTATTGCAGCACTATTTACAATAGCCAAGACATGGAAACAACCTCCATGTCCATCAATAGATGAATGGATAAAGAAGATGTGGTACATATATACAGTGGAATACTACTCGGCCATAAAAAAGAATGAAATGAAATAATGCCATTTGCAGCAACATGGATGGACCTAGAGATTATTGTACTAAGTCAGAAAGAGAAAGACAAATATCATATGATATCCCTTATATGTGGAATCTAAAATATTACACAAATGAACTTATCTCCAAAATAAAAACAGACTCACAGACATAGAGAACAGACTTGTGGTTGCCAAGGAGGAGGAGGGGTGGGGGAGAGATGCATCAGGAGTTTGGGATTAGCAGATGCAGACTATTATATATAAAATAGATAAACAACAAGGTCCTACTGTATAGCACAGGAAACTGTATTCAATATCCTGTGATAAAACATAATGGCCAAGAATATGGAAAACAATGTAGGTACTTCCTTGGTGGTCCAGTGGCTAAGACTCCGTGCTCCCAATGCAGGGGGCCAGGCTTTGATCCCTGGTCAGCGAACTAGATCCTACATGCCGCAACTAAGAGTTTGCATGCCACAACTAAAGATCCTGCATGCTGCAACTAAAAATATCCCACGTGCCACAACTAAGACCCGGCACAGCCAAATAAATAAATAAATATTAAAAAAGTAAAAAGAACGTATATACATGTATAACTGAATCACTTTGTTGTACACCAGAAACTATCAAAACATTGTAAGTCAACTATACTTCAATAAAATAAATTTAAAAAAAGAAGACATTACAGGGCCCTACTGCATTGCTTTTTGAGTTTTTAAAAATACTTTTAGGAAGGTCTCTCCCTGCTCTCAGGCTGTTGATACTCCCTGCTATTATTCTATCTGTAGTGAACTTTTTTCCTACTTCAAATATACTGCTTCTAACCTGTTGTATCAAGGAAACCATAGTTCCAAGATTATTAGAACTCTATGTAAAATAAGATTTTAAAACATAGGCGAAATAAATGGGTTCTGAGTGAGTGCTCCTGTGAACAAAGTATCTGAACCTTTGCTTTAGATGCCCCTTTTGGGCTCACGTGGCCCCCGCGCACACCTCTGTCGCCCGGACTGTCATCACTAACTGTCAGGTCTTCCAAGGATGGGCACCACAATTTCCTCATCTTTGAATCTGCAGCACCTGGTATGTAGTAGTAACTCAATAAATGTTTGTTGAATGAGCCAGTGGACTTGTGGTGGCATGCGCTTTGGCAGCTAAGATGCCTTGCTCTGTCTGCTTGGTTTTCTGCCTTCCTGGTTTGGGAAATCATGCCTTACAGGCAACCGAGGTTACTGATAACAGGACCCCAGAGAAACGAGAGGAAACTGTTTCTGGTTAGAACTCCCCATAGTCTAATGGGGGAGGTACTTGGAAGAAGCTGCCTGGGTTCTCCTGGTTTTGATACTGACACCCCTCATTCAGGGTTGCACTTGGAATGTCTGCACAGGAGCCCAGGACAGGAAGGGTGGGACACTACTTCTTAAGGGCCTCCCTCAGCTCCCTTGTACTCGGTTTGTTCTCTCTCCACTTCCTTTAGTAGATAATTAGGCTTTGTACGTGCTTCAGTCTCTGTGTCTGGGAGATGTCTTGGTCTCACCAGCATCAGAGCTCCCCAAAGAGAAAGGACCCTATTTCTTCCATTAGTCTGGGGGTTCCCTGAGAGATAGGGTCATAGCTCTCCTCCTCAGACTGGGGCTCCCTGAGGGCAGCGTCTGCTTTCTCTGCTGCTCCAGAAGCTGGTGGTGGAAGGGCTGAGTGAGGGACTCTCCTCTCCTCCCACCTCCACCCACAGACCACCGGCTCCAGGGTGCTGCCCATGGATGACAAGCCAGGATCTGCCTTCCTGGGTTCTTGCATCAGAGCTGGACCAGGCATGTGGCTGGGCTCTCTTGGTAGCTGGCAGCCTTTTTTTTTTTTTTGGCTGTGTTGGGTCTTCGTTGCTGCGCACGGGCTTTCTCTAGTTGTGGCGAGCGGGGGCTACGCTTCTTTGCGGTGCGCGGGCTTCTCATTGCAGTGGCTTCTCTCGTGGCGGAGCACGGGCTCTAGGCGCACGGGCTTCAGTAATTGTAGCACGCGGGCTCAGCAGTTGTGGCTCACAGGCTCTAGAGCACAGGCTCAGTAGTTGTGGCGCATGGGCTTAGCTGCTCCGCGGCATGTGGGATCTTCCTGGACCAGGGCTCGAACCCGTGTCTCCTGCATCGGCAGGCGGATTCTTACCCACTGCTCCACCAGGGAAGCAGCTTTGTTCCTGGCTCCAGCACATCCCGATGGGAGAGGTTGGTCTTGACATAACGTGTCCCCCTTTCCTCTGTACCAGGCAGAAGGTCCAGAAGCAGGCAACCGAAACGAGGCCATCCAGCTGCCTTGCCAGGGCCCACGTGGCGTCTCGGAACACTGGTCCTATGATCACTGGTCTCCGGCAGAGATAAGGATGGGGCTGAAACCACTTCTGTCACCCCTTCCTGCCTGCCCAGAGGACAAAAACAACCCAGAGGCCAGGGTGCTGATGGTAGGGCTTAGGGGTTCAGTAACTGGTGTCCTAGCAGGAGCTTCTCTGAGGCTGTGGCGGCCCCACTTTGCCCAGTCTCCTGTGATGGGCTGAGCCGAAGTTACTGCGTTGGACACCCCCCTCACACCAAGTTCTGACTCAGAGACCCCAACTGGCTCGGGCGAAGAGGTCTCTCCCTGGGGAGGAGAGCCGGTGAAGCATCTGTCTGCCACCTCCCTACCCTGCCCCCCCATATTCTGCCCCACTTGTCCTCCCTCTCCTTTCCCTCCTGTCCTAGCTCCAGAGAGGGAAAGAAATTTGAGCCAGAGGGGAGCCATAATGATAACTGGTGGGACGTTTATTATCCAGGGCTCCAGGACCCCTCCTGATCCGGGCTCCAAGCAAAGCTTCCCTCCCTGGATCCTTTCCCATCCTGAACTTACCTCTGAGCATTGGGGTTAGGGATGACGGTAGGGGAACGCACTCTCTGCAGACCTTAAAGATGCTATCTCCGCTGCTCAGGATGACAGGAAGTTGAATGAGCCTCCAGGAATGGGCATCAACGATAGGGACACGGTGCCCCACCCGACCCCCACCCTCCCACCCCCATGGGTCTCCACAATCTACTTCCCAGAACCTAGGGAGATGAGTCCCAGCCTGATTCCAGAAGGGGGTGGGTGAGCAGAGTGGGACAGATTCTGAGAGTGGCAGGGGAGGGAGTGACGGAGGGTTTGATAGGGATGGGGCCAGGATTCTAAGGCCCAGGCCAGGATGTGGCTGGGTGGACGGTCAAAGGTACAGCCTGAAACTTCCCACATCCAAGTTCTTTCCTCCATCCCTGAGCACCTCTGGAAATGAAGAGGGAGGCCCATGTCCCCTGAGAAAAGAAGATGGGGGGCTGTCCCATGTTCTTCTGAGATGAGTCAAGTTGAGGTTTCCTGGATGAGGTGAGGAAGCTCAGCGTTGGAGTGGTGGGAAGAGCCTCAGGGATCGAGAGAGGAGGGGGCAGGGCTGGAAAGGAGACAGGGAAGTCAGGATGGGTCAGAGGGACAAGGGGAGGTGACTGGATTCCTCTTTGCCACTCCTTGAGTGGCCGCCTATTCTGCCCCAGGCTCTGCCGTAAGTTGGGTGGAACCCTGGTTCAGTGGTTCTTATCTTCAGTTTCTACTATGGGTTCCAAGAGCTTTCCCAAAGTGGCTGTTTCCTCCATGGAAGCCACGTGATGTATCACCCTCACAGGGACAAGGGACAGGGAGTGTTGGCCCCTTTGGGTCCCTTGAAAAGCCTATTTGGTGATAGGGATGTCTCGTATGGCCCCCTCCTTCAGCCAACCTGGTCTCTGCCCTCCCCCTCTGCCCAGGAATTCTTTTACTAACTTTGGGCACATCTAGTTTCTCCCTACCCCTTGCTCAGACTCCCGCTGAGAGAAGGGACAGACAGCTAAGAGAGTACCGGCTCCCTCTTCCTTTGCTTCCCGTGCACCCCGAGCAGGCTGGAGACTGATGCCTGGGCTTTGGCCTCCTTCCCTCCTCCCTTGTTGTCCTCCCTCCATGTCCCCTTCCATTCCCCATCCTTCTTCCATTCCATCATCATTAATGCATAGGCCCTGGCATGCCTGGCAGACAGGCTCTGGTGTCAGGAGCTGGGAGGTAGCATGGGAGAAAGGAGCTGGCACGCAGCCCAGTGGGAGCACCCGCACCAAAGGGGTGGTGGAGGTAGCAGAGAAGGTCTCAACACCCTCCCTCTCCTCACTGCGGGGCCACATGTGTTCAACAAACTGAATGATAAGAAAGAGATCGGGGCATTAATAAAGGGGCTTTATTGGATTGTCCAGTGATGTTCTGGGGATGGGAAACCTCCCCACCTCCCTTCCAGCTCTCTAGTGACCCATCCCCAGCTCAGGCAGAGCAGAAAGTTCTTCTCCCCCAAGGGAAGGGGTTCAGGAAGCCCTTCTGGGTAAAAAGGAGAGAGCAGAGAGATAGGGAATCTCTGGAAAAGGAAGCAGGGAGCCCTAAGCCAGGGGGTCACAATAGAAGGTACAGGGAGAAGAGCCTGGGGCTGTGAGAGAGGCAAGAAGCATGGGGCAGGGGGCGGGGAGGGGAGCTTTTTGGCAGAGGCGCGGGAGAAGAGAGGAAGAGCCCACGGGGTCCTTTCTGACCTCACTGCCAGCTTGGTCCCGCCATCCCCTTGCCCCTCTGTGCGCCCTCTTCTCCAGCCCCCAGATATGTCTTGCCGCTGCTCAGACGTTCGAAGTTGTTTAACATCTTCTTCGTCTTGGTCCACCGTCTTTCAGCTGGGGGCCTCCCTCTTCTGCCCCAAGCCCCCCACATTCTCGCAGAGTCAGTTCAAACATCCATACGGCGCAGCCTTTGAGATCACCTCCGCCACGCTCTCAAGCTGCCTGCTCCTACCTCCAAGTTGGCATACGTGACCATCTACCATCGTTCTCTGTTCTGGGGTCCCCCCATCACTGTGGACTCAGAAGCTCTGGGTCTCTGAGTCTAGCACAACCCAGACCCAGCGTCGGCGTCAAAACTCCCAGGCACCAAAGATGGTGCTGGAGGAGTGAGAGAGATCAGGTGTTTCGGGGAGACAGAGGAGGAAGGAGGTGGAATTGGGGGGTGGGAAGGGGCTGCAGAGGAGGCAGAGGGGGTGGGAGGAGAGGAGAGGGCATAGGAGCAGGGGTGTGGGGTGCAGGGTCGGAAGAGTAGCCCTGGTCATCAGACCACGGTGCTGAGGGTAGAGGAGTCCTCAGAGTGCACAGGCGGCACGGGGGCCCGCTTGAGGGGACGTCGGGTCCCATCCCGGTTCTCCCACACGTACTGGGCCAGATAAGCCACCACCAGCACCAGCCAGCCCCCCATGGTGACCAGCAGGGCCACGTCGGTGCTGTGCCGGGCCCCGCCCCGCCCCGTCCCACACAGCTCTTCCTCCTCGACCAGCGGCAGGAACTGTTGCCCCACGAGGTCTGATCGGGCTCCCGGGCCACAGACGATGCCCGTCTCAGTGCCTGGTGCCAACCTCACCCGCCGAAGCACCTCCTGCAGGGCACAGTCGCAGCGCCACGGGTTGGCAGACAGGTTCACTTGGATCTGCAGCTCCGCAAAGGCCTCCACGGGCACCGAGGCCAGCTGGTTGACAGAGAGGTCGAGGTGGCGCAGCGTGCCCGCCAGGCCCTGGAAAGCGGCCCCTGAGACGTGGGCAAGGACATTATGGGATAGATCCAGCTCCTCCAGGACAGGCAGGTGCTGGAAGGCCCCAGCCGGCACGGACGCCAGCCGGTTGGCGTCCAGGTAGAGCTTGCGGGTGTCGTTAGGGATGCCGGTGGGCACAGCCCTCAGGCCTGCCTGGCTGCAGCGGAATGTCCGCTCCCCAGCTTCTTCTGCCACGTAGCAGCCCTGGGGAGACAGCCGGGGGCTGGGCACAGTCCCCCCTGTTCCTATCACCAGCAGCAGGGACAGGAGGTGACCAGCTGGTGGGAGCATGGCCGCAGATTGGCATAGTCCTGGAGTGGAGTAGGATCTGGGGAAGAAAAAGCCCCGTAAATGAAGAATGAGTCCAGAGAATTCCATTCCCACGGCCAGCATTCTCTTCCTGAAGTCCCCCTGTGGATTCCTTTTGGGCCGGGGCCTCTCCTTTGGGAGCTCTCTCAGGCCTGCGTGGCTTTTTTGCTTCTTTGGGGTCCAAGACTCCTTATTGGGCCCTTTGGGTAGAGAGTCCCCTGGGCCTGAGACTCTTCTAGGGTCTCTTTGATTCTGGAAGGCTAATCTATGAAGTCTCTTGGTCCAAAGCCCTACTGGTCATTCTGGGTCTGGGGGCTTCTCAGTGTCTGCTTCTGCTCATGTATTGATTTCCTTCATTGGAATACAGGCTTTTCCTGCCAGCCTACCTGGATGGCTGCCAGGTGGGCCAGGTAGGCCCCAGAGAGCCCGATCAGCAACAGGGCTTTGCAGCGTCCAGCAGGCTAGGTGATTCAGGCCCCAGCTTCTGTACCCATTCACCCTTTCTCCTGGAACGTCCGCCCCTCTGCCCGTCCCGGCTTTGTCCTCTCCGCCCCACTCTTCCCCCCTGTCCTCTCCTTCCTCCTCCCAGCCTCTCACCCCTGTTGGTGGGAGAGCCTTCTCCTGTGCTGCCGTCTCCCCGGAAGTAGCCTCCCTGCTGCTCGGCTCTGGAGACCCGCTTCCTCCTCCAGAAGCCTTGCTCGCTCGCTTGTAGCTGCTGGAAGTTGGGGGCTGGGGCCCAAGAGTGTTGGGTTTCCTGGCATATGACTCCAGGCCCCAGGTGTCAGATACCTGAGCCATGGCCTGGCCAGGCGATGCCAAGAGAGGGCAGATCCCGGACCCTGATGAGCTCTGCCTTGGGAAGACTGGGCCCCAATTCCATTCCCTGCCTCAGACTCCCCTTCCAAGGCCTTGACATGCTATCCTCCATCCTTCCTTTCCTAGCCGGGGCTGAAACTCTGCCTCTTAGAACCTCTGCCCTCTGCCCAGAGCCTGGCTGAGCAGAGGGAACCCTGCTTGGCAGGCTTGGGGGGCAGAACTGGGGTGGGCCCCCTCTCACATCCACTGTCTCCTGAACTCATCTCCCTTCAGCTCCATACCTCCCTTCTGCCCTCCTACAGTGCACCGTCTCCCATGGTGAACAAACTTTCCTCAGCCTTTTCCTTGGAAAACTTGTCTCTCTCTCTGCAGAGGACCTCATCTCCTGGCTCCTCGCAGGGTACCCGACCTCCTTGCCTGGCAGGGGGCACTGCATTAGTTCTCTGCACTGTTGGTAGATGGCCCCTCAAGGAGTTGGAAGGGGTTCTTCAAGGTTTCTGAAGTCCAATACGGTCATCTACAAGTTTTCACGCTGATTTTCTGTTCTGGATTGGAGCTGAATGAGATTCTCTTAGTTTGCTGGGGCCTTGAGCTCCCAAGTTGGTACTGTTAACTCTCCTTCAGGCCCGGGAGTCAAGGAGGGCTTGTACGACTTATTCCCCAGGGTCTTTTGATCCCTACCATCATGTGCAGCCATGCCACCCCATCACACCACCCTTTTTTAATGTAAAGGAAGGGAACAGAAAACTGGGTGTCACAGAGATTTGCACAAAGGAGCCTGAGGTCATACGCTATGGAGACCTTTCTGAGAAGGAAAACCTTGCTGGATTTTGTAAGAGACTATGGGTGACCAGAATCGGACAACAGAAGTGAGGCCCAGTGCAAAATGAAAATGTGGGGCTCCTTTGTTCAAAACTGTTAAGAATTTCAAGACGGCAACAACAGCACATCGTAAAACCAGGTGCAGGGCCCTTCTGAATGCAGGGCATGAGGCCCTGTGGGACTGCACAGGTCGCAGGCCACTGAAGCTGGCCCTGTAGGTGACCTTTGGACGAGCAATTTCAGACGCGTGATGGAAGCCAGAATCAGAGGGTAGGATACTGGATGATGTTATCTGTGGGCATGTATTTACCACTGACTCATTCTGGTGACATCAACAGGGTCATTTCTCAGACTCCCGTTTGTCCAAGGAATGAGATAAGACACACTTTTTACACCTGGACAGGAGAAGTGAACATTTTGTCTGTGGTTGCTTGTTAGTTAGGCCAGGCACTCTGCCACTGAATACTTGGGAGTCCATTTTGGGATTGGGCCTGAAAGCAGAAGAGGAAGCATGTGGAAGCCTACCCCTCCCACTGCTCTCACGTCACACTGGGCAGGGGCTTTAACTAAGGCACGAGAGGTGAGTTATCTCCTTCTCCGACTAGGCCAGCTACCAGGAAAGAGTGGGACTGGGGTTTCCAGCACAGCAGCTGCTGGAGAAGTAGGAAGTCTGCTCACCTAGGAGGGTCCAGCTGGCTCATGGACGTGGTGCATTGAGGGTGGTTAAGTGCAGTGCTCAGTAGAGAAGGGAGAACAGAGAGGAGGGAGGAACCACACTCAGGACGGTGCACAGTGCAGACTGGGGGTTGACAAGATTGGAGCAGAAGTTCTTCCCTGCTATTCATTCATTCATCCATTCGTTCAGTGAGGGTTTCCTGTGAGCCCCATGTTATAAGTAGTACTGTGCTCAAGATTCAGCCCCTGTTCTGAGGGTCTCAGATGGCTGTGGTTAACCCAGTGGTTCACCCAGTCTGCACATTAGAATCACTTGGGGGAGTTTCTAAAATTAGTTATGCTTGGGTTTACCTGTACCAATTTTGTTAAAATCTCTGTGCGTGGGGTCTAGGCCCTGGTGCATTTTAAAAAGCTCCCCAGCTATTTCTAACGTGCAGCCTGAGTTAAGAACTGCCGGTCTAGACAAGTACTGGTGGCGGGGACGCTAACAGCATCTGCCTGGCCCCCTCCGTCACGTCCAAGGCTGAGGAGGCCAAGAAGCTGGCAGGCCGTGCAGCGGTGGAGAACCACGTGAGGAATAACCAAGTGCTGGGAATTGGGAATGGTTCTACAGTTGTCCACGCAGTGCAGCAAATAGCTGAAAGGGTGAAACAAGAGAATCTGAACCCCGTCTGTATTCCCACTTCCTTCCAGGCCCGTCAGCTCATCCTGCAGTATGGCTGAACTCTCGGTGACCTGGACCGACACCCAGAGACTGACCTCACCATCGATGGTGCTGATGAGGTAGATGTTGATCTCAATCTCATCAAGGGCAGTAGAGGCTTCCTGACTCAGGAGAAAATCGTGGCTGGCAATGCCAGTTGCTTCATCGTGATCACCGATTTCAGGAAAGGTTCAAAGAACCTCAGGGAATCAGTGGCACAAGGGGAACCCCCATCAAGGTCATCCCGATGGCCTATGTCCCAGTGAGCCGAGCTGTGACCCAGAAGTTTGGGGGCGTGATTGAACTTCGAATGGCCATCAACAAGGCAAATCCCTTGGTGATGGGTAACAGTGAGTCCCCTACATATGAACGAGTTCCGTTCTGAGAACGCATTCATATGTCCAAGTTGTTCATAAGTCCAACAAAGTTAGCCTAGGTACCAATGAACACAATCGGCTCTATAGTACTGTACTGTAATAGGTTTATAATACTTTCATACAAATAATACATAAAAAACAAACACAAAAATTAAAGAAAACATTTTTAATCTTACAGTACAATACCTTGAAAAGTACAGTAGTGCAGTACAACAGCTGGCATACAGGGGCTGCATCGAGTGAACAGGCAAGAAGAGTTGCTGACTGGAGGAGGGAGAGGAGGTGGGAGATGGTAGAGCTGAAGGATCGTCAGCAATAGGAGGCGGAGGGCGAGCTGCAATTCCACTCACGCCTGACATGGATGGCACAGGTTCTGATTCCTTGCTGGATTCAATTCTATCTACCCTCTTGAAAAAATGATCCATGATGTCTGGGTAGTAGCTCTTTTTTTCTCATCATAGATGACATGGTAGTACTGGATTGCATCCTGAACGGCAGCTGCAACCTTCGTGAACCTTTCTACGTTCGGGTCCTGTGCTTCGATAACTAACAGTACCTCCTCAGATAAAGAAAATCCCCTTGCCATTTCTTGCATCCCGACTCTCTTCGGTTCTTTAGTTACTTCTTCCTCTTGTCTCTCTTTGTCCTTTCTCTGGGCCTCCAATTCCACCAGGTCTTCATTAGTAAGCTCCTCATGTTGCATAGCAACAGCACTGTACAGTAAAGTACACAAAAGCACAACAACTTGCAGAGGATGCGCGCATGTGACAAGGTACGCCAGACACATGAACTAACTTGCGTGATTGGACATGTGAACGCACGTTCGCATCTTTGAAAGTTCGCAACTTGAAGGTTCATACGTAGGGGACTTACTGTAATGGGAATTTTATCCTGGACTGGAAGTTTGACGGGGTCCACAAATGGAGTGAAGGGAACACAGCTATCAAAGTGATCCCAGGTGCGGTGGACACGGGCCTGTTCATCAGCATGGCGGAGAGAGTCTACTCTGGGATGCAGGACGGCTCGGTGAACATGAGGGAGAAGCCTTTCTAAAGCGGCCCTGCAGGAGCGGAGTGTGTTCCCCTCACGTCCCCATCCCACCGCCGAGGCGGACATGCCTCTCCAGGAGCCTTTGCCTTAAAGTATCTGTGCCATGTAGACAGCTTGGCAGGGTGGGGGGGGGGGTTGAAGGTTAAATCCTGTCCTCTGACTTATTGTTATTAAATGTCTTTTTAAAAAAGAGAAATACAAACAAACATATATATTTTTGCTGTTAAAAATACTCAGTTTTTTTAAATAAAGTAGAACTTGATTTCATGTTGTATATGAACCATTTACCAAAAGAAAGGAGGACTGTCTTTTAAACTTTTAACTTGAGGCTGCTGGTTAAGCTTCTGAATATTGGGTTTGCTGAGAGACGTAAATCAAACTTTTCTTTAAACTGGTGAAATGAAGGGCGCAGCCAGCAGTGATTCCCTGATGCCTTACTGGAAACACTGGATTTGTTTACTTTTCTGCCACAGTTTTGTTTTCAGTTTTTGTTGCGATTATGCACAACATGTTTAAAGATGTGAACTCCAAAAGTCTGGTGAGTGTAGTGGCGTGGCACTCGTGACGCAGAGTGTGTAAACTATCGAGGGAAAGTGTGGGAGCTCTTTTGCTGAGATGAGGGGGTTCGTTCAGACCCCTCTTGTTGGAAGCCATTGGCCAGAAATACTTACCACTGCTGCCAACCTACTGCTGTGAGCAGCCTTTCAAAGACTGCGTTTTTAATATGTTTTTCGTTCCCTTATTACTCAGCCATAGAAAGGAACGAAGTTGGGTCATTTGTAGCGATGTGGATGAATCTAGAGTCTGTCATACAGAGTGCAGTAAGTCAGAAAGAGAAAAACAAATATCGTCTATTAACGCATAGATGTGGAACCTAGAAAAATGGTACCGATGAACATATTTGCGGGGCAGGAAAAGAGATGCAGATGTAGAGAACGGACTTGTGGACACAGGGGGTGATGGTGAGGGTGGGATGAATTGAAGGAGTAGCATTGACATATATACACTACCATGTGTAAAAAAGATAGCTAGTGGGAAACTGCTGTATAGCACAGGGAGATCAGCTCGATGTTCTGTGATGACCTAGAGGGGTGGGATGGGAGGAGGGAGGTCCAAGAGGGAGGGGATATATATATACATATAGCTGATTCACTTTGTTCCACAGCAGAAACCAACACAACATTGTAAAGCAATTATACTCCAATAAAAAAATAAAATAAAATATTTTTTTGTTCCTTTATTGTTAGTTGCATGGCATCAGAAGGTGTTACCTCTTTATGTTGTTTGAGGGCTGAAATAAAACAGTGTGGGGCCATTTTGAAAGAATAAAAAAAAAAGAACTGCCGGTCTAGAGGGAGACGTGGACGTGTGGACACACGTCCGCACAGTGCCTTTAATGTGATGTCTGCCAGAACCAATGTGTGAAGCCCAGAGCTGTGAAGCCCAGAGAGAGGTTAAGTCACTGTGGCAGACTCTGCTAGTGTTGTTGGGGGACGGGGGGGCGACATTTTAACCTCTACCCAGTTAGGGCTTTTCAGGTGGGCTTGGGAATTAAAGTACCATAAAACAGATGAACAGTAGAAAAGCGTACACATTTCTATGTCTTGGAGGGGGAGGGATAAATTGGGGATTTGGGATTAACAGATACGCACTACTATATACAAAAAAGATAAACAACAAGGTCCTACTGTAAAGTCCTACTGTGTGTGTAACTGATTCACTTTGCTGTGCACCTGAAACACTGTAAATCAACTTGACTTCAATGGGGCTTCCCTGGCGGTCCAGTGGTTAGGACTCTGCGTTTCCACTGCAGGGGGCCGCGGGTTCCATCCCTGGTCGGGGAACTAAGATGCTGCAAGGTGTGTGGTGCGGCCAAAAAAAAAAAAAAAAAATCAACTATACTTCAATTAAAAATTTTTTTAAAAAATTTATATTAATGACACGGGAGCCCTCATAAGGAAATGGAGACCTAGGGAAGTGGCAAAACATTAATACTTTTATACTAGGTTGAATAAAGAGCAGTGATTGTAGCGAAGTGACTAAAATATACGGGGAGCTTAAAGGAAGGGAAAAACTATTTTAACAAGGCCTGTTTGTACAGAATTCTCTTGGCTTTGATTCTCCATTGAAGAACGTTTCTTTTCTCCCCATACAGGGAGGGCATCTTTCACATGGGAGTTTGGTCTCCTGTTTTCTGAAAGAAAAGGGGAGATTAGAATGCTCTTCTTGCATCTGCTCAAAATAATCCTTAAGCCCAAGTGGCATATTTTGAGGTGGTGTATTTTTTTTTTATAAATTTATTTTATTTTTGGCTGTGTTGGGTCTTCGTTGCTGCGCGTGGGCTTTTCTCTAGTTACGGCGAGCGGGGGCTACTCTTTGTTGCTGCGCGTGGGCTTCTCACTGCAGTGGCTTCTCTTGTTGTGGAGCACGGGCTCTAGGTACATGGGCTTGCAGTAGTTGTAGCGCACGGGTTTAGTTGCTCCACGGGGTATGGGATCTTCCCCGACCAGGGCTCGAACCCGTGTCCCCTGCATTGGCAGGCGGCTTCTTAACCACTGCACAGCCAGGGAAGCCCCTGGGGTGGTGTCTTCTGCCACCCTTCAGTATCCATTCCTAAGCTCCTTCCTTGATAACACACAGTGTTTTGGGAGTAGCGATGTGCTCCGACCCTCATGACAGAGCTGACTGGTCCTCTCAGTTTGTCAGAAATCTCGTCCACTTTCCCAGACACCTTGGCAGCTGGGCGTGGTCCACTGTGATCAATGACGTCTAAACAGAAGTCTGCTAAAGGGGTTTCTAGGACAGTCTTTGATTTGCTCATAAAAGAGGGTGGTTTGGGCCCTCCCCTTCTCTGTACAGCTTTCTTTAGGCTTTGAACATGAAGGGTCAACCACAGTCTTTTGTGACCTCGAGGCAGCAAAGCCAAAAGGAAAGGTGAAGCGTATCACTGAGACATCGGCCTGGATATTGCTGAGCCGCTCAACCGACACAGGCAGCTGCCCACCTCTGGACTCACTATGTGAGAAAAATAATCTCCTGCTTCTTTCAGTGCTTCTCAACTTGGCCGCACATTCGAATGTGGGAGGTTTTGAAAATTACGGATGCCTGGGTCCACCTCAGAGATTCTGATTAAATTGATCTGGCATGTGTACAGTGATGGGACTTTTTAAAGATCCTTAAGAGATTCTGATGGCAACCTAGGGTCACAAAAATTCCTTTGCTTGGGTTTTCTGTTGCTTTTAACTGAGAGCATTCCTACCTGATACACTAACTTTTCCAGGATGTTAGGGAAGGCTTTACCAAGGAGTAGCATTTGAGCTGGGTCTTTAAGGCTCGGTTCATCAGGTGAAGCAGCAGAGTATGTGCAGGGTCAAGGGAGCACAAGAAGGCTTGGCTTCTCCTAGACAGTAGAGCAGAAGGGGTGGTGTCAAAGGCTGCAGTTAAAGTGGAAAGGGACCAGATCCCTGTGGTCTTATACACCATGTAAGATTTAGGACTTGGTTCTATGGCTGATGGATTGACGGTTATTTTTTTTTAATAAATTTATTTATTTATTTTTGACTGCATTGGGTCTTTGTTGCTGCGTGCAGGCTTCTCACTGCAGTGGCTTCTCCCGTTGCGGAGCATGGGTTCTGCGCCACCAGGGAAGCCCGATTGAAGGGTTTTAAAATTACCTTTGATATTTGGATCACGTTGCTGGCTCTGTGAGGGATGTATTGGTGGAAGAGGGACCAGTTACTGCAACAGTCCAGGTGGGAGGTGATGAGGGCATATGCAGGTGACTGATCCCCCAGGGGTCAGTCCAGGTGGGAGGTGATGAGACCAGTTACTGCAACAGTCCAGGTGGGAGGTGATGAGGGCCTGGGTGGACGCCAGAGCATGGGACTGAAGGAGCTATGCCTGGAGGAGCCCAAGATCATCAGACATTTGTGTCACTGGGCACATCCCTTCCCAATCCCCTTGGGCCTTCGGTTCTCTGGACCTCATGGCCTCTGAGATCCCTGCCAGCCTGATGTTCAATGTGTCTATGATGGTGGGACAGGGAAGAGGTTGAGGCACGTCAGGGCCTGGCTCCCAAGTTCAGGGTCCCAGAAAGTAGGTCCTTCAGGCCCCCACCCTGGGCCGACTGAGTCACAACTCCTTCCTCCAAGGGGAGTAACTCCATGCCCCAAAGATGTGACCTTGGAAGGAAGTTCAGCAGGCTTCTAGGACCCTATCTGCCTGATGTTGGAAGCTCCCAGATCCAGCATGGGTAGAAGGGGGTCAAAAGGAAAGCAGGAGGGCTGGCTACTTTATCCATCATGTCAGCCAGGGACCCATCTAACGCCAGTCTCCTAGGCAGTGTGGGCTGGAGGGGCAGCAAAGGCCTCTGCCATTCCTGTTCCTCGCGGAAACTGACAAGGGTGTATACATCTCCTGCTCCCATCCTCCGATGTACTCTCTCATTTGTTCAACGCACACCTCCTGGGCTCCTTAGGCCTTGGGGATGCAGAGAGAAGTAGAACAGCCCCCAGACAATGGTGAAGATGGATGTGAGCACAAACACAGCCCCCTGATAGCCTAGGGTGGGCTCTAGTTGAGGTGTTTGCAGGCGTCGGAGGAGCCTAGAGGAGAAGCAGTGGATTCTGTTTGGACAGTTGGGGAAGGCTTCACAGAGAAGGTGACAGGTGAGGGGTGGCCTTGCGGGACAAGTAGGAGTCTACCAGATGGACGAAGGCATTGTAGGCTGAGACACGAGCAAGAAAGAGTAAGGTGTGTTCTGAGAATGGTTAGGGGCTTGGTGTGACTGTAGTTTGGGATGTATGGGTCTATTACCTCCCTCAGCTAATGTTCACTGAGGACTCAGTATATGCAGGAAGTGCAAATATGAGTAAGAAATATGAAGCAGGCAGCCTCCAGGGGAAGCGGATGTGTAAAAGGTAACTTAAATACAGCACCCTCAGTATAGGAGAGAAGTCTTTTTTTTTTTTTTAATATTATTTATTTATTTACTTATTTTTTTTTATTTTTGACTGTGTTGGGTCTTCCATTCTGCGTGAGGGCTTTCTCTAGTTGGGGCGAGCGGGGGCCACTCTTTATCGCGGTGTGCGGGCCTCTCACTATCGCGGCCTCTCTTGTTGCGGAGCCCAGGCTCCAGACGCACAGGCTCACTAGTTGTGGCTCACGGGCCCAGTTGCTCCGTGGCATGTGGGATCCTCCCAGACCAGGGCTCGAACCCGTGTCCCCTGCATTAGCAGGCAGACTCTCAACCACTGCGCCACCAGGGAAGCCCGGGAGAGAAGTCTTTACGGGGCACCTGTGGAAACATGAGGGACTCATGGTTGGAGGAGTGTGTTTGTGTCCAGGATTGACTTTTGGGAGAAATGCCACTCCTAGTTGTGTGACCCTCGGCAAAATATTTAAACTCACTGTACGGCAGTTTCCTCATTTGTAAAGTGGAGATAATAAAAATACTTACTTTGCAGGGCCGTTTTAAAGATTAAGAGAGCTTATGTACGTAAAAGCCTTTGCCCAGTGCCTGGAACACAGCAAACGCTCATAATGTTGGCTGTGATTGTCACTGAAGGAGGAGCTGTGTTAGGAAGAGGAGGAAGCTGATCTGGGGCAGTGACCGCCCAGAATTTCTAAAGAGGTGAGGCCTGCTAAGGGTAGTAATGCGACTGGAAGGATGTGAGGGGAGCTTTTCCTGAAGCTACTGTTTTTATATCCATTGCCCTTTTGATCTGTAATATTTACAGTTTTCTAAACTGTTTTTATTTCATGAGAGAAAATCTCAATTGTCTGTATCAGAGAATATGCAGATTGAGGGGTTCCTAAAGAACAGGCTGCTCTTGGTTCCCAGAGGGAGGTTCTGGTTCTCTGGCCTTGGCTCTGGCCCTGGAGGCCCTGGCAGGCTTGACTCTTTCCCTCTGCAGCCCAAAATAGCTAACCACAGGGCTGGGCGAGGGGAGGAGAGCGGAGTGCCCACTGGCGATGCTGCCCGTCCCGGCACCTCCTCCTGTTTCTCATCAGCTTGGTAGCTCTCAGTGCTCTGTCTGCTCAGAATCACTGCCCCCTCCCTTCCGCTGCCACTACACGCCCATGGTACCCCCACCCAAATAAAAACAACTGCCAACGAAATAAACAGCTCCTTGCTTCGTCGCACTTGCTCTGGGTGTGACCTCAAAACCTCCCCTTTGGGAAGGGGGGAGGTGAGGTGGGGGGAGCCGGAGGGTAGCAAGAGTGAATTGGAGCGGAGTAGGAGGTGGTAAGAATGGAGGGGTGCCATTCATTCCCCCAGGGGTCAGAAGAAGGGGCTCTGTTTCTTGATGCCCCACCTCCTCACCTCCCACCACTACCATCACCCCAGGAATGTACTCCCAGCTTATTACCCTGCCCGTGTTTGCTATCTTGGCCCACACAGTGTATCTATGGCAAGCAGAGGCCACACCACCCTGCCAGGTGGAAATACCCCAAGGCTGGGAACACGTCTACTTGAGCAGACTAAGGAGCTCCCAGAGGGCTGGGAGAGCCTGCAAAGGTGACTCACTCTGTTTTAAAAACACAAACAGTTTTCATAAAAAATTTAAAACGAATAATCTCACATTACACAAAGTTTGAAACTAGAGAATGAAAAAGATCACCCCCAAACCCTCCATCCTAACACAAGATCTGTTTTTATTTTATTGAATTTCCACAGCCTAGTAAAGTAGATGCTCAAATATCACTCAAATGTGGAACGGATTAACAAAAGTTGATACATATATAGAGTACTCACTGTGTGCCAGGAATTGTTCTAAATGCTTCACACTTAATGACCCATTTAATCTTCACAACAACATGAGGTGGGTATCACCATGATCATCAACATCCTTCATTTTTAGGAACGGCAGCACAGAGAGGTTCGGTGACTTGCCTAAGGTCACACAGCTGGTAACTACAGGAGATGGGAGTTGAACCCTGGCAGTCTGGGGCCAGGATCTTACCAGTGTTACTCTATTTTGTCTCATCAGAATCGTTAATGCATATGCAGGTTTATAAAAACTTATTATGGACAATTTCAAACAGAATCTCATGTTCCCCTCCCCCAGTTTCAATAATTATCACCTCATGGCCCAACTTGTTTCTTTTAATCCCTTCCCCCATTCCCAGCCCCGATGATTTTGAAGCAAATCCAGTCATCATATCATTTCATCCACACATATTTTAGTATTTATCTCCAAAAGATAAGGAGGTTATTTATTTATTTATTATTATTTTTTAATGTATTTATTTTATTTTTGACTGCATTGGGTCTTTGCTGCTGTGCGCAGGCTCTCTCCAGTTGTGGCAAGCGGGCGCCGCTCTTCGTTGTGGTGCGCAGGCTGCTCATCGTGGTGGCTTCCCTTGTTGCGGAGCACGGGCTCTAAGCACAGGGGCTTCAGTAGTGTGGCACGCGGGCTCAGTAGCTGTGGCTCGCGGACTCAGTAGTTGTGGCTCACGGGCTTAGTTGCTCCGCGGCATGTGGGATCTTCCCGGACCAGGGCTCAAACCCATGTCCCGTGCACTGGCAGGCGGACTCTTAACCACTACACCACCAGGGAAGCCCGAGGTTTTTTATTGAAAAAATTACCACAGCACCATATCATGCCTTAAAATGTATATTTCATTAAGATCATCAATTTGAATAGTTAGTGTTCAAATTTCCTCAATAATTTAATAAAATATATATATTTTTAAAAGTTGGTTTGCTTGAATGAGGACCCAGATAAGGTTTTTGGTTGACAGATTGCTTAATTTCTTTTAAGTGTAAGTCTCTCCCTTTCCTTTTTTTCTTCCAATTTATTTGTTAATAAGGGAATTGTGTTTGTTTTGCTGACTGCACCCCTGGAGAATGCTCAGGCTATATACATATATATTTTTTTGGCCGTCCTGTGGGGCAGGGCTTGTGGGATCTTAGTTCCCTGACCAGGGATTGAACCCGGGCCCATGGCAGTGACAGCCCCAAGTCCTAAACACTGGGCCGCCAGGGAACTCCCAGCTCATGCTATTTTGTATCCTGATCTTTTCATCTAACTTAGCAAACATTTTCCTATACTGCTTATTATATGGCTTCCTACTATGTCACCGAATGGATATAGTACGATTATTTTTTTCTTGGGCATTTGGGTTGCTTTCAGTTTTCCATTGTTATAACTAACGTTGGAATAAAGATCTTCGCACATAGTGCATGGTACGTACTTCCTTAGAATATGCTACCAGAAATGGAATCATGGCTCTGAGGCCTGAACAATCGTTCAGCCTCTTGGCACAGATCACCAAGTGTCTGTCCAAGGGGTTATGCATGCCCAGCACCACACAAGAGTGCTGTCACTCATTCTAAGTACTTAGGCCTATTCAAGGCTGAAGGATGTTTGGTGAAGACGTGATAATTATGAAGGCAGAGAGCTAGAGGAGAAAGATGATGACCGGGACTCAGGCTAAATTAAGCAGAAAGTGATCCACAATTTACCACAAACCTAGAGTGAGTCAGTACTCTGTTCATTCCTGTTGTGAAAGATAAAAAACAACAAACCCTTGATAACAGGAGCTATTAATAGGGCATGGCATGTCCAATAATCTTTCTGTTAAGACTATGCATTAGTCAGACCCTTATTTGAGACATGGATCCAGTCTGGGTCACTGAACTTCACAGAGAGTGAGGAAACTGGCAAAGATCAGAGAGCTTGATCAACTTCGGGGAAGACGGAAGAATCCCAGAGAAAAGTCGAAGGAGACAAGTAGGCTCACTTTGGGAAAAATAAGAGACTTTTTTTTTTTTTTGCTGTACGCGGGCCTCACTATTGTGGCCTCTGCCGTTGCAGAGCACAGGCTCCAGACGCGCAGGCTCAGCGGCCATGGCTCACGGGCCCAGCCGCTCCATGGCATGTGGGATCTTCCCGGACCGGGGCACGAACCCGTGTCCCCTGCATCGGCAGGCAAACTCTCAACCACTGCACCACCAGGGAAGCCCAAGAGATTTTTTTTTTTGCCTCAATACTGGGGAGGCTTCTAAGGAAAGGACAATACTCAGTTTTTGCTTATTTCTTCACAAGGCTGACTGTAAGGAAAGGGGCCTCTCCCTACCAGTAGGAACTTCTGTAAGACACAGCAAAAATTTTTCAGACTCTGGGGTGACCATTTAGGTCTTGGGCTGAGTGCTCTTGGGCTACTGTCCCTGGAAATATTCGAGAAGCTGCCTGTCCTGCTCTGAGTGTTTCAGATATCCACCTGCTTGGTGGCCACTAGGTGCCTCTGGGGGCCCCACTCCTGCTTTGTGACAGCTGTTCCCTGGAAGCCCCCTTGGGGAGGGGTGGGTGAGGTCACAAGAGGAGTGCTCCCCAGGTTCGCTGGGCCAGTATTCTCCTTTTTGTCCCCTCACCTTCAGTGTGTGTTTACAGCCAGTCAGATTGGCGTGTCATGACATCACCTGACCCTGCTATTCCAGCCCTGTTGTGCATAGAGTGGACTTAGAACCTGGGTCGGGGGATTGGAAACTCCTCAAACAAGGCACTCTTGGTGACATGGAGAGTGGGAGTGACCCAGGAGACCTCAAGAGTCGTTTAGTTCAACCTCCTAGAGCAACAGCTTCCTACCACGCAACAGCTGCTATACATACATTCTTCTGAATTCCCACAACCTCGGAGGTAGGTTTTCACAGGCATGGAATTGGAGATTAAGACAAGTTATTTGCCCAGGGTGACACTGCTGGTGAAGCAGTGCCTGCTAAGTCTACCTGACAGGAAAATCTGGGCCCTTGCCTTTAGAGAATGCAGAGGTGAAAAGTGCAGATCCGAGAGCCTCCCACCCAAAGCCAAACATCTGACCAGGGGCTGGGACTCAGGGTCTTGGCTATTCATCAGGTCGTCTTCCCAAGTCCTCTTCCAACTTCTAATGTGGGGAGGCCGAGGATGGGACCTGGCCCAGGCCAGCCTGGGTCAGGTGTAACTGAGGAGCAGACAGGCTGTGGACTGCGTTCTCTGCCCTGCAGACTCTCATCCTAAGCAACGTTGTGAAAAGCCCGCTTCCAGGAGCGCCCAGCACCGGCTGAGCCAGTCGATTTCTGGAGGGCCAGGGCAGAGGCAGCGAGGTGTAGATGAAAAACTCTGACTTGAAGTCAGAATTTCTGGGGGGACCCAGCCAGGGGCTGTGCAAGCTACTTAAAACTCCAAGTTTCCTCGCCAGCAAAATCGGGCAAGAGTAAACCCCACAAGCAGCGCGCAGACGCCGAAACAGGCATTGCCATGCGCCAAAGCGATACCATCTGATCTTTGTTTCTCTTGCTATTGAAAGCTCCGTGCGGCCCCAGCGAGGCCTGGGCTGGAGCAGGGGTTAAAAAGAAAACTACAACTCCCAGGAGGCGGCGGGCGGGCCGGCGCTGGGCGGTGACGTAATGGGGGCCGGCGCGGGTCGTTGATTCGGCCGGAGCTGCCAGCGGGGTGGCTGCCGCCGCGGCTTATTACAGCTGCTGGAGCAGCCGCGGCCCTCGCCCCCGGGCACCCCTCCCGGGCCTCGAGCTCCGGCCGCGCACGGTGAGTTCGGACGGGCGGCTTCGGAGTGGCCAAACCGGGAGCCTCCTGGGGCTAGAGGCGGGACGGGAAAGGAGGTGGGGGCTGCTGGGGAGGCGCCCGTGGCTGGAGGGGACCGGGACAGGGTGAGCGGAGGTGGAGGGGGTGCGTCAGCCGAGCGGGGGGCGGGGGGGGGCGTGCATCAGTCGAAGGGATGCCCAAAGGGGAAAGTGCGGGCGGAGGCCCGGGATGGGGCGTAGAAGAGGAGTGCTCGGTCTGGGGGTGGGGGGCGGGGAGAGGCTGGGCTTCGGGGATAAAGGTTTGTTCGCTTCTAGGGCTGGGTGAACGCGTGGGGGTGGAGGTGGGGCTCCGGACCGGGCCAGGCTCCGAGTGCGAGGTCCCAGGCTGGGGAACGGAGCGGAGGCTCCCCACTTCGGCTTGAAGTCCCACTCAGAAAACCCCAACAATAGTGAAAACTCCGCCTCCTCGCTTCACCCTCTCCCCGTGCTAGTGTGGGTTCCCTCCTGTACTCGCCGTTTTTCCATTCCCACCGCCACCCCGAGTCCGGGAGGCAGAGCCGGAGCTGCGAGGTGAACGACTGTGGCCCTGCGGGTTGTGGGGTGGGCGGAATGAAAATGGCACTGTGGCGTGCTGCCGGGGACTCCCCGTTGGGGTCCAGGTTGCAGGCTTTGTGCTTCTCACCCCAGAAGGCGAAAGATTTGCTGCCCTTACTTGGGGGAGAGATTAGGAAGCGCTCACCTGGCTGCTGGCACTGTGGCCTCGGCTTAGGTGTCTGACAGACTGGCTAGGCAGAGATATTTGTATACGGAGCCAGAGAGGAAGGGAGGGAATTAGTAGGAAAGAGTTACCGGCAAGAAAGTAGTTAACAGAACAAAGTTGCTGCAGGCTCTGGTTTGAGGCAGGTTGTGAAACCACATCAGGGACTGACACAGGCAGCCACCTGCCCGCTGCCAGCGGTGGCAGCAGAACTTTTCAGGCTCAGCTGCTGTGCGCCTACTCTCTCTCCAACAGCTTCTTCTCTCCATTTCTCCCCTTCTGGGCCAGGGGAGTTGCTTATTTCACTAGCAGTGGTGATATGTACCCTTAGTCACACAAAAGTCTCAAGAGTGCTTCTTGCTTCCAGTCTTTTTCTTAGTTTATTGACCTCTTCTGTTTTTTTCTTTTTTGGGGGGGGGCCTCTTTTGGGGGGGTGGGCTCCTGAGATGTTTTGTTCTCAGGGCACTTAGTGTTCAGGTTTCAGGAAGAAGCTTCCCAGGGTGTCATTTAAGTCATAGGTCTGGGCCCCTCCTAGACTCATCAGGCTTCTTTGGATGCCCTGATACAGCCAGAAAGGAGTGTAGGATGATCTGGAACTCAGCAAGGCTCTTAGCACTCCTGGACAAAACACTAGGGAGGACTAGAGGTCTAGCTACTCCTACACCCTTGAGGGTCTAGGTTAGGGAGAAGTGGGGAGGGGCAGCAGTGTCTGGTCAACTTGGGGAATTCTTTCTCTCTCCTTCGTCAGTAATGAAGTCCTTCAGAGCCCTCACTTCCTAGCCAAGTCTCCCCGACCACCCTGTCCACCAGGTGGAGGCTTTTGTGCAGTAGGTGTCCCAGGAGCTCTGGTAGGGTAACTGAAGCCCTAAGGCCCTCGGAAGGTAAACACCTGAGCCACTCCTGGTTTTCTGGTTCCTTGGGTTTCTCTTAGGCCCAGTGATCCAGCCTGATGGGTCGAGCTGGTGGGTCCCAGGAGCATCGCTACTTTTGGATGCACCCTGGACCATCTCATGTGTTTGTATGTTGGGAAAGTGTGTTGTGGGTCACATTTCCCCTGAGGTCTTTAAGCTTGGAGCCATCTGAAAGGAGGAAACTTGTTCCCATTATCCTGGAAGTAGGGAACTGATTCTTGAGAATCGGCTCCTTTGCAGACTCTGTGATCCTAGCCAGAGATAGAGGGCAACCGATTCTGAGGGGGTTTGTTGCAGCAGGGTGAGGGAGGTGACCTTCTGGGCACTTCCAGGATGCCCTCATCTGTATCCCCAGGAAAGATGGGGCTGTTATCATGGTGATGACCTTAGGGTCTTTATCAGGCAGGATCTTCCCTCAGCTAGGGAGGAGAGCCAGTACAAAGGTGCCATCTGTCCCCACCTCCTGCTGGTCACAGAGCCCTCAGGGCCCTCAGGGATCTGGGGACAGCTCAGCTCTGGACATGGGGCTGCTCGTTCCCCTCCTTACCTGCATCCAGGAATGCAGCTGGGCTGCGTTGTTTCATGGGCATCAAGGGCAGCCCTCCTGGTTCCTCCTGCTGCAGGGCTTCTGCCCTTAGAGCTGGGCAGGGGAAGGCATGGTGCTAACTTACACCTGGAAACAGGTGCTGGGAAAGGAGGCCCAGGTGACGATGGGTGGGCAGAGAGAAAAGGGGGGGGGTAGGAGAGAGGCCACAGGTGTGGTTTTGTGTCCCTGGGAGAGGTATGTTGATGTGGGCTCCAGCCACCCGTGGGAGCTGTAGGTGTTGGCTGTGTTCTCTATCCTTGCCTCTCCTCTGGTGGGGAAAAGGGCCCTGGTAGTTTGGCAGCAAAATGGGTGGCATCACGAAGGGGTAGCCTGAGTGGCTGCCAAATGGATGAAACATCTGGACGGGTTGTTTTGTGTCACCAAGAAGGCAGCTTCCAGGTCTGGGCAAAGTTCGTCTCTAGTGTGTTTTCTCTTTTCTTCCCTTTCCCTCTCTTTCTACGCTGCCAGTCATACCCAGGATTGGAGAATTAGGGGAGATGGGTAGAAGCAATGACCCCCTAAATATTTTATCCACTACTGACTGTTCTCATCTCCTTTTATTCCTTGTAACGGGAGGGGGGGGGCTCAGGGGTGGAGGTGTCTTATATCAGACCCTCAGCAAGACGGAGTCCAGCAGGGGTTATGCCGAGTGATTCTAAGGGCACAGGCCTCTTCTCCCCTCCCCTGGGCTTCGTGGGAAGAGGACCCTCTGGAGGGTGAGATTGCGGGATGGGCAGTGGTTTCTTGACTCTGGGGCTCCATGCCTCTTGATGACCTATCCACCCAGGCAGTCCCAGTGCCTGGAAGGGCACTGTCCTGATCGGACTATGTGCGGAGCAGCCTGGTGTTCATCCCAACCCAGCAGTGAGAAATGAATAGAGTTAAGTCTACATGGACTTTCTCTGGCCTCCTCGCTTGAGAATCAAAATGGTAGACCTGCTTGGAGTTCTCGGGGAGAGCAGAGCCTCCTTCCCTGCAGGATTTGGAGGGTGTGAGAGGGCAGGGAAAGTGGTGTGACCTGTCTCACCTGTGCTGCTTGTTTGCAGAACGGTGGCAGGAGAGGGGCAGCAGGATGAATGTGGGAACAGCACACAGCGAGGTGAACCCCAACACGCGGGTGATGAACAGCCGTGGCATCTGGCTGTCCTACGTGCTGGCCATCGGGCTCCTCCACGTCGTGCTGCTCAGCATTCCCTTTGTGAGCGTCCCCGTCGTCTGGACCCTCACCAACCTCATCCACAACATGGTGAGGACCTGTTGCTGCCTGCCTTTGCTGGGGCTGGGGAGGATGGGAGCCCGCCAGACCTGGGCCAGACGTCAGGGTGACCTGCTGACGGCACGTGTCAGCAGAGCCCGGACCCCACCCTCTTCTTTCTGCCCCACTCCTCTTTATTGGAATAAAATCTGCAGATAGGTCCACACCTCTAGGATGGGGTGACTTGTGGACCTGGAAGATGGGCCACGGAGAGCTGAACTAAGGGCCCTAAAGAGTCCAGAGGACCCAGGTCCTAGCCTGGGGCAGAAATGCCTCTTTTCCGAGTTAGGATCTCAGAGCATCTTTTCCTCTTGCCCCTCTCTGCTCCCTCGCTGCCTGCTTGCTCCCTGGTATTCTTTTGGTGGGCAAGCAGGGGCCTCGTTCCTTCCCATCTGCTTGCCCCCTGCCAGCTGGCAGGCACAGGGAGCCTAGCCCTGGGCTGGAAGGGTGGCGTCTCCATGCTGGTTCTGTGGCTGACACCTCCCCAGGAGTTCTCCTCATGCCAGGCCTGCCCTCTCACCCGGTGGGTCCCCTTATTTTCTGGCCAGGCTCCCAGCTCCTCCCACCTGACCTCCAGCCCGCATCCCCCTGCCCAGCGGAGGGGGCTGCAGATCGCCAGGAGCCCACGTCTGTGGCTGGGGCGGAGGAGCTGAGCTGGAGGGCCTTCGGCCTTGTGCGTCCTCTAACAAAGGCCCCTCCCTCCAGGGCATGTACATCTTCCTGCACACGGTGAAGGGGACCCCCTTTGAGACCCCAGACCAGGGCAAGGCGAGGCTGCTAACCCACTGGGAGCAGATGGACTATGGAGTGCAGTTCACGGCATCTCGGAAATTCCTGACCATCACACCCATCGTGCTGTGAGTGCCTTAGGGAGAGGGGGACGCCAGCAGGAAGGCCGAGGCCTGGGGGACCCTGGGGCCCTGCAAGGCTTAAACCCCTCGCCAGCTGTGGCTCTTGGCATAGGAATGAGCAAGGGAAGGAAGGTTGGGGTGTGCCTGGGTCTTACACTGGGCTCAGGCTGTGCCTCCCTGGTCCTGTCTTTCCTCGGTTGGGGCTTCCTTCCTGCCAGTGAGTTTGGCCCATGGGCTTGGGGTAGAGCAAGGGGACTGGGTCAGCAGGGGCTTCTTTAGCTGCACAGATCTTGCCACCCTACTTCTGTTCTGGGGGGGTCTTTCCCATAACTCCTCGGCTGTCAGGAATCTGCCTCCCCCGACCAGGGAGTGAGGGAGAAAGGCGTCTTCCAAACAGCGTCTTATACCTGCCCCCCACCTTCCCCACCCAGGTACTTCCTCACCAGCTTCTACACCAAGTACGACCAGATCCATTTCATCCTCAACACTGTGTCCTTGATGAGCGTGCTCATCCCCAAGCTGCCGCAGCTCCATGGAGTCCGGATTTTTGGAATCAATAAGTACTGAGGGTGCAGCCCCTCCCCTGCGTGGGATGGCAGGGGAGGGGTAGGAGCCCGTGCTGCGACGCTGAACACAGAAGGAGCCGCCGGGCACCGCCGGAGCTGGGGGCTGAGCCTCTGCGCCCTAGTTTCCCCCTCACTTCCCACAGTAGCAGACTTGAAGTAGTTTGGGGTGGGCCCCCCCGGGCCCCCCCCCCCGGGGCTCTGACCCCTCCTGATTCTTTTGATCTTTTCCTTTTGCCTCATGGGGGTGCTCCTGGAATGGGCTGGGCTCCTGGGCTGAACACAGACCTATGAGGTTCGGACGAGAGGCCAGGGCAGCCCCCTGCTCGCTTGCGCCTCCTTGGCCTGCTAAAGCACTTTAACCCCCGTGAGCAGGGCAGAGGGAACGGTACAGCTTCTAGTTTGTTTCACTTTAATTCTTAAGTCTTTAGGATGACACTTAGTGTGTGCTTATCTATACGAAAGCAGTTATGTGAGCGTGCCTCATCCCTCTGGGTAGAGAATTGTCTAATTCAAGTCAGACAGCTCCCGTACAGCACCCCCCAGGGTACTAGGTGCGGGTGGGGAGGGTAAGGAGATGTGGGGGGATGGGGCTGAGTGTGCATGGCCTGGTCCCAGAGGTGGGGGGCCAGGGCTGCAGCCTTCTGGCCCTGGTGGAGGTGGGGAGGGGGCTGGGGGCAGGGGTGGGGAGGGTGAATTGAGACTGAAAACAACGGGGCCGCAGAGCAGCGGGGTTTCGTGTAAGATGCGGGGTGGTGGGGGGAACAGACCCAACCTCATTCTTTGGGAAGTGGTCAGGGAAGGGGGCAGTCTTGGAGGGTCACTTACCCACAGCATGGTGGGGGTAATGGGAAGGGAGGCGGCTATGGGTTTGAAGCTCCGGGGTTGGCATGAGGGGGTGGAGATGGGTGGAAGGGGCCTGTGCGTCATCGTAAGCACAGGTCCAGTTTGACGCCCGTCTCTGCAGTGGTGTGAGGGCTGCGGGGACATGGGACAGACATGATGAATGGTGGGGCCCTCCTGCAGCCCTTCACCCGGTAACCTCCTTGTGCAGACTGCGCTGGGGCAGGGCCTCTCGTGTGGCATGCACCTTTGGGGCCATCAGGCCACCTCCAAAGGGGTTTGGTGGGCTTCAGAGTCCCGCATGGTCCCTCTCAAGCGGGACAGTGGCAGGCGCAGGGGGTGACCTGCAGGGGCGGGAAGGAGCCGCCTTCTCCCCTCCCCAGCCTGACTGGGGTCCGTGTTACTTCTGAGAAGGTGTGGGTGCCAGGGCGCTGAGGGAGCGGTGGCAGCGGCGGTGGTGGCGTCACTGGCCCTGTTTTCTGCATCCTGGTCCCCCCAACCCCCGCCCCACGTATCATAAGGAACTTTGACCTCAAAATCTTTCTAAGCAAAGTGTGAATAGGATTTTTACTCCCTTTGTACAGTATTCTGAGAAACACAAATAAAGGACAGTGTGTTCCTATTTCCCCTGAGTTTGGCCTCTGCTTCCTGGAGGGGGCGGAGACGGGGCAGTGTGGAGCATCAGTCTGACCCTCTGCCTGGATGGTGGGAGGGCCCCTGGGACCTCTGCTTTTCCTGCTGCCTCCAGCAGAGCAAGCTGGAGGGGCTGGCGGGGAACTGGCAGAGGCAGTAAGCCGGCCAGAGAGCAGCATTTTGCTCTGGGACTTCGCCTGGCTGGTCCTCAGACAGAACTTACACCTCTGGGCTTCAGCCAGGCTGGGCTGGCAGAGGGATAGCTTGTGACACGGCCAGGGAGGAGGTCAGTTCAGCAATGGCTTCATGTAGAAGGCAGAGCCCCAAGGGGTGCCCAGTCCTTTCCTCTGAATTCCTGCCCTGTTTCACTTGTCTTTCTTGGCTTGGAGGGCTGCATCTCCTCCTGGCCTTTGTGTCTTCAGAGGAATCTTCCTGCTTCCTTCTCCCCACCATAAGCGTGAGTGGGACGGAATAGGACTTACTGAGGCTCACATGGCCAGGAGAGGGAGGAGTCTTTACAGCGCGTTCAGTGCAGTGTCATCTGTGTATATCTATCATCTGTGTATATCTGTCATCTGTGTATATCTGTCATCTGTATATCTGTCATCTGTGTATATCTGTCACCTGTGTATATCTATCATCTGTGTATATCATCTGTGTATGTCTATCATCTATCTCCCACCTGCTCCCTGGGTCCAGGAGGAGGGAAGGGTTGGTTTCTTACCTTTGGCCTGTCTGCCTCCACCCCAGCTATAATGTGGCTTATCTAAAAGCCTGACAGGTGGGGCACTTAGCTTTCCAGTTTTTTTTGTTTTTTTTTTCAATTCCCGTATTATAATTTCCTGAGACACAGTGGCCAGGAACTATGCAGAGATCTTACACAGAGGGGACTCTTTCAACCTCCATTTTTGGTGAGTAGCTGAGGACAAAAAAAGAGGGTGGCCCCTGAGATGGACTGTGGGCCCTGGGCACAGCCTTTCCATATACCCAGATGAATTCCTAGGTGGGGAATGAGTGGAGAGTTGGCCACCATGATGGGGGCAGGGGCAGAGAAGGGAGCATGGGTGAGTAGGTGCCTGGGCTAGCCAGAAGGGACTTAGGGGAAGTTGGCCAGGAAGACTGTGAGGGGTGATCTGCCTCAGGAGGGTGACAGAGGAGCCTGAAGAAAGGGAAGGAGATGCGGAATGATTGACGGAAGGGGAAAGAGTAAGAAGGATTTGGAGGAAAGAGAGCCCGAAGGGTCCAACGTGGTGGGGACACAAGAGCTGCTGCTGAACAGAAATGGGGGAGGAGCAGCTGTGTCAGGCTGGCCCCGTGGTGGGCCTGTGGAGCGTCCCGCAGGGCAGGCAAGACGGAGACAAAAGTAGACCAGGAGAGGGTGAAGGGGAGAGTGGGTGGAGGGAGATGCCCCAGGCGGGGTTTTGGGACTCATTTTATTTTACCAATTATAAGGGGACCCTTCAGAAGTTGACCAGAAACTGAGGAGACAGGACTTGGGGGTGGGGGGCTGTCCAGAGCACCTAGCTCCAAGCCACTCTTGAGTACAAAGGTAGAGCACTACTTTTTCTCTTTTGTTTCCTTCTGAGGCCAGTTTATGACCATCTCACTGGGAAATGGTTGGTAGGGGCAACATCCAACTGCCTTGCAGAACAGGAAAGGGGGGGTGGCCCAGGGGTCAGAGCGAAGCGAGTCATCTGTTGGGGTTGGTAATGTGAGGTCCGGCAGTCATGCCCCTCATCTCTTCCTGGGTCCTCTTCATCAGCACTGGTGAGGGTCTGGCTGGGGATGGTGAGCCTACCTTCCCACCCATCAGGCCCCTCTGAGCAAGGGGCAACTCTGCTGTGGGAGATGCAGAAAACAGATCTCGCTTTCCTTCTGGGCAATCACCACTCCAGCTTTCCTCCAGAAAGTTTCCACAAGGGGCAGAGGAGAATCCAGCATTTGTGATGGCCATCCCACCTTAGTGTGTAGTGACCACCACACCTTCTGGGAACAGGGAAGGCAAACCGTTCTGGTTGGCCTAGAACTTTTGGATCTTTCTTGACCCCAAGCTGCCAAAGGTAGAAGATTTCAAAACCTGAACTAATATTTCCCTCCCCCAAACTGCAATGGGCTTCCTTTTCCCAGTTGGTCCAGGCACCATGCTCGCGGTATTTGAGAAAATTGCAAGAGCTGTGGTCCAACACGTGGACGCTGGTGGGGATATGATCGCTGTCAGAAGCCTCATTGATGCTGACAGATTCCACAGCTTCTATCTGGTGAAGGAGAGGAGACGTTTCTTTGGATACCAATATGATAAGAGAGACCTCACCCTGTAGGACATCCTGGAGATGGACAAGGGTGAAGGGCTGTTTGATAAGCTGGTTCCTGGGCTCCAAGGTCCGTATGAGGTGGGTGAGGGACTTTGTCTACGCCTACGCTACCCCACTGTCAACACCCCATTGCTATCAATGAGGTCAGCCAGTCAAAAAAGGAACCGTGGTATTTGTATGTACACGTCCATACACCTCAATTAAAGAAATGTACGGGAGAGCTGCATGGGGAGAAGGGAATAGGGGAAATGGAAGTTTATTTTTATTGGAAACTCTTCTTTAATAGTCGTCTTTCCTATTTTTTTCCTTTGTAAACAATTCGCTTTTAAATTAGCTGAGGTCTTCTCATGTGTTTATAATGTTTATCATTTAAATGGATAATTAAATGGAGGCAGTTAGCTTAGTGGTTAGGAAAGGACTCAGGCTTTAGAACTGGGGGCATCTGCCTTCGAAACCTGGCTCTGCCACACTTACCAGCTGGGTGACCTCTGGACAAGTGGTTTCATCTAAGTTTGTTTCCTCGTCTATCAACTGAAGAAGACTGTTGCAAGAATCAAAAGAGATAAATTACATAAATCATTTACCACAGTGCATGCAAGAAGGAGCATTCAATAAAAGTTCGCCTCAGTCATTCTACTGGTGGCGGTTATTATTATTATCCCTTCCTGTTCCTGGAGATCATGGCTGAATGGGAAGTCGCTGGTGAGCAGAGCTCCCTTAAGGGCTCAAAGGCCTCAGTAGAGAAGTCTGTTCCATCCCCCTGCTTCCAAGCTCAGCGACTCCTGGGGTTTCTTGGGTTTCAGAAGCCCCAGGATAGGTGTTGATGAACCCTCACTTGGAGAATTATTGCAGCATCTCACGCCTCATGGTGAGGAGTTTTACAGCTCCGACATCTCTGCCAAAGCCCATTTGGGTCTCACCGAGAGATGGAAAAGAGTTCTAACACCACCACTGTATAGTTTTAGAGCACCTGCCACGTGCCTGGTACTGCTGTTATGTGACCAAGTGCAGTGCACAGAATGCTCTGAGGTGGTGGGCTTTTCCACAAGTGGGGTTTAAGTAAGCAAGGGACTTTGGGAAATTTTCAGATTAGTATTTTTCAAAGACTCTGAGTCAATTCTCTGAAACGAGAATTGCCAAGAGTCAATTTACTAAAAGCTAATTCTCAAAAAAAAAAAAAAAAGACAAGTTCACTGGAAGCAGAAGAAAACTTTAAAGCAAGACTAGAATGTTTTGCAATGATCATCTTACTCCCCAGGGGGCAGGGGCAAGTTTAATTATGGAAAAAAAAATTTGACTAAGTCAGTTAACTTGCTTTAAGGGAAAGTCTATCTGTTTGCATAAAAAAATTCAGAGGGAGAGATGAAACCAAACTAAAAAAGTCCTTAAGAATGAGGTGAACTGGTCATTTAAATTGATTTTCAGCAACTTGGCCTGCTCCCTTTTCAAACAGATTATTATTTTTTTAACTAGATGGTGTACATCGTTTTTTTTTTTTTTTTAATTAACTAAAGTCCATACTTTATTCAGATTTCCTTGGTTTTTATCTAGTGTCCCATTTCTGTTCCAGGATCCCATCCAGGACATCATGTTACATGTAGTTGTCACGTCTCCTTTGGCTCCTCTTTGACTTGCCTTGTTTTTGATGGCCTTGACATTTTTTTTTTTTTGTGTGGTACGCAGGGCTCTCACTGTTGTGGCCTCTCCCGTTGCGGGGCACAGGCTCCGGATGCGCAGGCTCAGCGGCCATGGCTCACGGGCCCAGCCGCTCCGCGGCATGTGGGATCCTCCCGGACCGGGGCACGAACCCGTGTCCCCTGCATCTGCAGGCGGACTCTCAACCACTGCGCCACCAGGGAAGCCGCCTTGACAGTTTTGAGCAGTAGTGGTCAGGCATATTGTAGGACACCCCTCTGATTGGAATTTGTCTGATTTTTTTCTTATGGATAGACCTAGGTAATGGGTTTGGGGGAGGAAGACTGCAGAGGTAAAGTGCTGTCCCCATCACATCATATCAAGGTTATGTACTATCAACATGACTTATCACTGTTGATGTTGACCTTGGTCAGCTGGCTGAGGTACTGCCTGTCAGGTTTCTCCACTGTCAAGTTACTCTTTCCCCCTGCCCCTCCTCCATACCGTTTTATTGATTGGTTGATTGATTGCTACACCGTGTGGCTTGCAGGATCTTAGTTCCCTGACCCAAGGATTGAACCCATGCCCCCTGCAGTGGAAGCCCAGAGTCCTAACAACTGGACCGCCAGGGAATTCCCCCATACTGTATTCTTTGTGTGCATAAGGTTTGATTTTTCTTTCTCTCTGATAAAGTACCCACGAACTTTTACGTTACTCAAGAAACAATTGGGCCCTGAGACATTAGCGTCCCACACACAGGACTGATTTCAGGCACTATTTCTAGGTCTGTCATATTTCCACCAGTTTCAAAATGCATTTCTTCTCTGTAAATCTGGCCCTGCCCCCCAAATCCAGCAGTAGAAGTTCTCCCTGCTCTGTAGGCTCAGAACTGGGAGGTCTGAGAGAAGGGCACTCAGCCTGGCAGCATCTCCACATATGCTCCACTAACTCCAGGGCAGCAACTGACTTGGAGTCCACGCCCTTATGCAAGGCCGGGCAGAGTCCACTTGGGTGGGCAACTTTCCAGACTTGCCTCACTTTACACATGCACAGTGCACACAAACACAGAGACTGAACTCTGCTTAACTTTTATTTCCTAAAGTTCAGGGCCTCCTAATTCTTTCACTTTACTTTTCCTTGTCTCATTTCAGCCTCTCAAATAGTTATATAGGACTAGCTCACATTTACTGAACATTTAGTATGTGTGCCAGGCACTTTGTTAAGTGCTTAACTGCATTAGTTTATTAATTTCCTCAAGCACGGGAAGTAGGTACTATTAATATTTCTCCTTCTATAGAGACTTCCCTGGTGGTGCAGTGGTTAAGACAACGAGCTTCCATTGCAGGGGTCATGGGTTCGATCCCTGGTCGGGGAACTAAGGTCCCACATGCCGCAGGCCGTAGCCAAAAAAAAAAAAAAATTCTCCTTCTATAGATGAGGAAACAGATTCAGAGGTGATGTGACTTATCCAAGGTCATTTGGTAAGAAGGTGGCAGAGTGGGCTCCAGGCATGATGACTTCTGGTGAGAACAGCATTGGCTGGAGAGCCACAACTGGAAGAATTCCTCAGAAGGGAAGGGGATCGTGGAGGGGAGCCCAGGACGGGGTGCACCAGGGAGGATTTTCTAGAGAGAGATCTTTTTTTTTTTTTTTAACATCTTTATTGGGGTATAATTGCTTTACAATGGTGTGTTTGTTTCTAGAGAGAGATCTTTTGGGGTCAGCCTCAATGTGACGTTTACCTTTCTCTTTCCAGGTCAAAAGGTTAAGTCCCAAGTTATGGACAGCGTAGACTCAAAGGGAAGTTTGACAGTGAAATTACCCAAAGAAAAAACACTTGACGTGGGAATAACATTCTCCAGGTCCCCAGAGCAGGGCATCGAGTTATCAAAGACCTGGATACTCCAGAAATTCCTGGATTCCCTTAAGAACAAGTGAGGCTGGTTGCGGGCAGCAAGGGGGAGGGAGGGAGAGAGGGAGAAGCCCATTTTGGGCACCAAGGGCATCTGAGGTGGGGGGCCCCTGGCTGGTGCAGCCTCCCACTCCCTACTCCCAGCTCTCCCCGCCCCACTCCTTCACTCAAGCATGCCCTCCTCTTCTCCACCCTCAGGAAGCCTTCTCATTCTTCCAGGATCAGCCTCCAGGAGCCCTTCTTCTGAGGTCCTCAATTCACTCATTTCCCTGCTGTCCTCCGGGGTGATTGATTACTTGGGCTTGGACCAAAACTGGCTGGTTTCAAGAGGCCACACTCTCCTCTGTTTTCCTATACTGTGCTGCTCAAATCTGTGTTTTGTGCCTGTTTCACTCTGCCTTGCGGCAAGCCAGTGGTTTCCATGTTCCCTCCCCTCACTGCACTCAGAACAACTTGTGACCAGGGACTGACTTTACTAACCTCTCTGTTTATCCCCAGCACATGGTAAGTACTTGGTAAGAGAGCTGAAGTGAAGCCCAATGAAATCAAAGCACCCCCGTCGAACATTTCCTGCACAGGAAGTACCACCGGCCCACCCCACCAGGGTGGCACCAATCAAGTGCCACAGAAGTTCTGATAGCTGAGGGCATGGTCCTTCCAAGGGACTTAGAGGGATATCACCAGCCTTCCTCCTCGGCAGTCATGTTGTGGTCGGTATTGGTGTCTTCTTCCCTAGCTGCAATTGTTGGAAAGTGTGGATGGGTCGGGGGAAGGGGCCCCACCACTCTGCTGGGCTAGCCCTCCCTGAGCACGGTGGATGCCTTTTGTTTTTCCTTTTTAATTAAAAACTGAAAGCCTTGCAGTGAAATTGTACTGGTCCTTTGATCTACCCCTACCCACCATGGTATTGCTGGGGAGGGGGCTTCTGCAGTTTTTCTGAGGGAACTCCATTTTTCTAGCATGCCTGTTGTTTCTAGAGTGAAGCTATGTGGAATGTGTAAATAGAGTTGTTGGGGGAGGGTAGGTAGAGGAACATCTGCTCAGGCAAGGATGTAGGACTTTCTTGGGGGTCTTTTGGTTGCAAATACCAGAAGTTCCATCAGGTAGGGAGGGAGGGAGGTTTATACATACATTTATATTTGGCTGCTTGGGGTCTTAGTTGCGGCATGCATGCGGGATCTAGTTCCCTGACCAGGGATTGAACCCAGGCCCCCTGCATTGGGAGCGTGGAGTCTTAACTGCTGGACCACCAGGGAAGTCCCCCATCAGGCTGTTTTAAGTCACCAAATGAATTTCTTTATGGAATCAGAGATGCCTCATGGACCCCCAAGGGTGGACAATTCAACCAGGCCCCAGAGACCAGTGCAGGGAGCTGGAGCCCCTTCTCAGAGAAGCGGGTATTGTGGACTGGGCAGATACCTATCGCAGTGCCGTGGGAAGGGCACAAGCTTTGGACTCATACAGACTGGGGTTTGTATCCCAGTTATACACTTATTAGCTGTGTGAACTTGAACCATTCACGACCTGTCTCTAAGCCTCAATTTCGTCATATGAAAAATGGATGCAATTCTGCCTACATCATAGTGGGGCAGTGAGGGTTAAATGAAATGACGCGTGAAGTATCTCACAGCGCTGGTACACTGTAATCTTTCAGAAATGCTAGCGGGTTCTCTTCCCATTTGCACCCCGTTCCCGCCCACGGTGGGTAAAGTGAACTGGGACAGGGGTGCTGTGGTCTTCCGGCCTCAGAGGCACTTAATCTCAAATAGAAACGAGCTGCTGGAGAGGGAGAAATGTCCCTGGGAGGTGGGGCCCCTCTCATTGCCCCTTTACTCCCTCCAGAAAGCTGAAGAGGAAACTGACCCCTATGTTCCAATCAATCCAGGCAATGAGAGAAGACCTTTATCTAGTGACGGAAACTCTGAAGACGACAAAGACTGTAATCCTGAAAAGTGAAAAGCAATATATTTTTTGGGACCCGATGAAATGTTTTGGCCTCCGACATGAACACAAGATTAGGATCCTGGGAGGTGGGGACTGTGGGAGAGCCAGCTCGGCTCACCCACTGCAGGTCAGGGGCTGCCAGCCCAGCCGCCGCACTCTTCAGCTCTTCCTTTAGACCTCTCTGAGCAGTCTTGCCTGCTCCTTGGCCTTCTTACGACTTCTCCTCTTGCCCCAAAAAAGTCTGTGTGGCATCACTCAGCCTCTCCCCTGTTACTCTCTAGTGGTGCTCTGTCTTCATTTGCTTCATAGCGCTTCCCACGGTTCATAGTTACTCGGGTGTTTTTTGATTGTTCGTTGCCTTCCTCCCTTTCCAGGAGGCAGGAGGGCAGGAGCCACGATGCCTGGAACAAAACGGGCATGTTTTGTCCTCTATAATTTTTTTTTTTTTTGGCCACGCCACGCGGCTTGCAGGATCTTAGTTCTCTGACCAGGGATCGAACCCGGGCCCCTGGCAGTGAAAGCGCCAGGTCCTAACCACTGGATGGCCAGGGAATTCCCCATAAATATTTGTTGAATGAAGTGGAAACAACATGAGTTTTGGGGTCAGATGCCCGTTCAAATTTCAGCTCTACTGCTGTGAAACGGGCTCATCTGCTGACCCTCTCAGAGCCTCGGTTCTCTCATCTGTAAAATGAGGATAAAAATTACCTCCCAGGATTGTTTGGGAGATCAGGCAAGATAACTATGTCAAGCACTTAGGGATCAATCAACCTGAGCTCCTTTTTCCTAGCACCAAACGGAAGTGAGCATCACCCCTCAGAAGGTCCTGGGCTATCGAGTAAAGCAGCTAGTCTTCCCCAACGCAGAAAGTATGGGTAAGCAAGGCCTGGTGGGGCGGGGTGGATGGGGGAGCCTGAACACATGAGTAGGGTGGGGGTTGATTCAGCTGGGATCTGTGTCAGCCTGGAGGGGCCCTGGTGAGCTGGAAGGTGGGGGGAAGTTCCAGGGAATGAGAAGAAGGGTGATGAAGGGTCCTTGCTCAGACACCACTGACCCAGGGTTTGCCCCAGCATGACACTAATTCTTCCCTTAACTCCCATCTCTCTCCCAGTATTTTTTTTTCTGTTGGAGGGCAGGGTGGGAAGGTTGGGGAGAAAGAGGACCTTACAGAGAGAGAACTGAGCTTTCTTTTTTAAAATCAATTTTTTATTTTTTAATTTAATTTTTAAAATTATTTTTGGCTGCATTGGGTCTTCATTGCTGCACGCGGGCCCTCTCTAGTTGCTGAGAGCGGGGGCTGCTCTTCGTTGCGGTGCGTGAGCTTCTTATTACAGAGCACAGGCTCTAGGCATGGGGGCCCCAGTAGTTGTGGCTCGTGGCTCTAGAGCGCAGGCTCAGTAGTTGTGGTGCACGGGGCTTAGTTGCTCTGCGGCAGGTGGGATCCTCCCGGACCAGTGTTACGAACCCGTGTCCCCTGCATTGGCAGGTGGATTCTTAACCACTGTGCCACCAGGGAAGTCCCAGAACGGAGCTTTTTGATAACTGGTCTTTCTCTCTTTCTCTTTTTACAAACTGGTTTAGGTATTAGGTTTTCTCGGGCAGAAAAGAAAAATCCTTTCCAGAAGGTGAGTGAGCTTCTGGGCCTCCTGTTCATCATTCCAGAATGGGCAAGGATACTATTTTTAAAAAGAGGATAACAAATGGCCTGGGATTATAGAGTTCTTAGTGCTAAGAATGTAATAGGATGCACCCAGGTGGGAACTGTGGTAAAGGCAGGAGAAAAATCTGCCTGTTGGAGAAGTAGGTTGGATTGCATGTTGACCTAGGGTTTCCAGGCTCCGCCAACTTTGACTTGCTCTGTGCAGGTCAGTGTGCTGGATCCTGGGCTCACAGCCCTTACTGAAGGGTTACTGGCCTAGGAAGCACACTTGAATTGTCTGGCCAGTTCTCACACAATAGCACTAGAACTGAAAGGAGCACTGGACTAGGAGTCAGACGGTCTCAGGGCCTAGTCCTGGCTCTGCCGCTCACTAGCTCTACAGCCTCCTGAGCCATGGTTATGCTGACGTTAAAATGAACTAGGGGGTTTCCCTGGTGGCGCAGTGGTTGAGAGTCCGCCTGCCGATGCAGGGGACACGGGTTCGTGCCCTGGTCTGGGAAGATCCCACATGCCACGGAGCAGCTGGGCCCGTGAGCCATGGCCGCTGAGCCTGCGCGTCCGGAGCCTGTGCTTCGCAACGGGAGAGGCCACAACGGTGAGAGGCCCGCGTACCGCAAAAGAAAAAAACTAGGATTAGACCAGGAGATCCCTATGATTCTGAATGTGGCTTCCTCTGGAATTTCAGAGTCTTTCCCTGAATCCAATAAGGGTTGTTACTACCTAAAAGGCCTTGTGAAGGAGTAGCGAGAAGTCTAGATGGAGCAGAAAATTCAAGAAAAATTTCTGGAAGTTGTAAAAGTTTCAGTTTCAGTCCTGGCAAGGTCTTGCTAGCTCAAAAGAGACTACAGTGCCATAACAGAGGAGTCAGGGGATAGATTCCAGTTCCTGCCCTGATCCAGATTTGCTGAGCGGCCCTCTCTGGGCTTCCATTTCTCCTTCAATCATCCAGGCATAATCCTATGCCTGCCTATCTCTGAGGGTGTAGGAAGGGGTCTGTAAATATAGTGCTTTGTCATTTACACACAATGATGAGGATGCAGGCTCCCTGGCATGGGCAGTGAGGGCTCAGAGTCCAGAATTGAAAACTTCCACCACTGGGACAAGAAGGTCTGCAGGTGGGTGGAGGTGACCTGAAAACTCTCTGAGATTATTCTTCCTCTGCAGAGAAAGATGGCGGTTCATCTTGGTTAGGTAAGGATGGAAGCCAGCTGTGTTCAGGGTAGCTACACTCCTCACTCTTGAGCCCTCTGCCCTCAAGAAGTGCAGCTCAGGTGGGGCAGCTGAGTGTGTGTGAGTGTGTGTGCATATGTGTGTGTGGCAGTGGAGCTCGTTGGGAGGAGAAGGGTAGGACAGTGCCCAAAGCAGGTTTCAACTTCAGTCTGGAGAGTGCATCTGTCTCCTCTAAACACAGTGATTCTCATGGGTTGTAGACATCACCTGGGGGGAACTTTAAAAGTAGTGATACCTGAGTCCCACCTCTAGAAATTCTGACTTAAGTGATCTGGGGGTGTGGCCTGGTCTGGGCATCGGGTCTGGGCACTCCCCAGGGGATTCTCATGCACAGTCAAGGCTGAGAACCACTGCTCTAACTTCCTCTAAATCCTCAGTACTCCTGCTGGGGCCCAAAGCTTGCACTTTGAATGGAAAGGACGACATAAGCTTTGATTTCCTGCAGATGGAGAAGAATTGGGGGTTGGTATAAGACTGAGGGTGAGTTGGGGAGGTGGAAGTGGGGTCAGCGGGAGGCAATGCTGGTGGGCGTCTGGGAAGAAGGATGCTTTAACAGGAAAAGAGTAGAAGAAGGGAGTATACAGAGAGGTGGTCTCCAGAAGAAAGATAGATAAAGAATGGGGTCTCGGGGGCCTTGGTAATGGAGATTGCTAGGCTAGGTGGGTGGGGTTCTTAATTTCTGCCTCTACTGGGAAGTCCTTGAGTTTGGAGGATTTCCCAAGCGTGAAGGAGAGGATGCAGGACATGGTGCGAGTCCTCCAGAATCTGAGGAGCGAAAAGAGGTGCTAAGCTGCTTCACCAAGTGCCTCAGCAAGGATGAAGAGCTGCAGGATCTAGAGCGAAGAATAAGAGGCCCAAGGAAGAACTGGGGCAGAGAGAGGGAGGAGCCAGTGGGGAGACAACCTGCTATAATGGGACTGGGCTTATCTCCCCCATCTCCTGGTCCTAGGTGTCTGAGGTCCGGCGCTCCGGGGAGCTACAGATGGAAGGCCCAGCAGGTTCTGTCATGCAGCCTTTTTAACGCTGCTGGAATCTTTTTTTTTTTTTTGAAACAATGAATTTTATTTTTTTTTATACAGCGGTTTCTTATTGGTTATCTACTTTATACATATTAGTGTATACATGTCAATCCCGATCTCCCAATTCATCCCCCCCCCCCCCGCTTTCCCCTCTTGGTGTCCATATGTTTGTTCTCTACATCTGTGTCTCGATTTCTGCCTTGCAAACACGTTCATCTGTACCATTTTTCTAGATTCCACATTTATGCGTTAATATACGATATTTGTTTTTCTCTTTCTGACTTACTTCACTCTGTATGACAGTCTCTAGGTCCATCCACGTCTCTACAAATGACCCAATTTCGTTCCTTTTTATGGCTGAGTAATATTCCATTGTATATACGCTGCTGGGATCTTGATAGAGGAGCACACAGGAGCCATTTCGGATTTCTTGGATGACTTGATGGGTGAGGAGGGGTTTGGATGTAAGCTGGTGTGGAGGAAATGCTGAGCAGAGGGGCCTGTGGGGAATCAAATCTTGGGAGGAAGGGGGTATACACTGCCTTTTACATTTTGTGAGGCATAGAACTTCCCACTTCAGACACTAGCCATCTTTCCCAGGCCAGGGATTGAGGGACAGCCTCCTCTTCCCCTACGACCTCCTGCAGGCTAAGAGGAAAGCAGGAGCCCTTTGGAAGACCCTCCATCTAGCGCTCCTTGGGGCTCTCTGGAACTTCTGATGCTTGTCCCAGCTCTCACCAGACAGTGAAGTCCCGTCCCACTATGTGCCTCGCCTCTCTACCAGCCACCCTCCTTTTTGCCCCCTGAGCTGTCTGAGGAGGGGCAGCTTGTTGCTGAGGCCCTAGTTAAGGGGACCCTGCCCCTTTTGAAGGACAAGGTAAGACAGCTTGGGCTGAGGGCCCAGGTCCTAGTGGAAGTGAATGCCTGTGCTCTCAAGGATCCAGAAGTCCCAGTGACCAGTCCCTTCCTACTTCATAGTCCTCTGCCAGCTGTCTATGCAGCTGGTTTGTGGCAATTCCCCGGATATATAGTTTCCAGGACAATTTAGGATGGGCTTTTTAGGCTCTGTTGCTTGCCTATGGGCAAGAAAGGGGGTTGGAGAACTGTTAGTCCCAGGAGGGCAGCTGGCCCCATCGTGACGGATCAGCAGCGCCTGTCACTATGTTGAGAGTTTGAGGGTCTCCAGGCAAGAGTGCCGTGGTGGATTGCTACGTCTGCCATGGGCTCAGGATGAAGGAGTGCGGCCAAATATTTGCCATTTCTGGCATATTTCCTTGTTTCTAGATTTTACAGTCTGGTGGGTTTCCTTCCAGGTGGAGCCTATCCTGGAGCAGAACCAGGGTGAGCAGCCCCGTGACGTGGGCTGTGACCCTGAGGCACGGACTCTGTGCCCTCTACGTTGTTGTCTCCATCCTGCTGCAGCTGGGTGAGAATTCTACCTCTGTGTCTTCCTAATACCGTGTCAGCTCTTTTTTAAAAATAACTTTATTTATTTATTATTTATTTTTGGCTACGTTGGGTCTTCGTTGCTGTGCGCGGGCTTTCTTTAGTTGGGGCGAGCGGGGGCTACTCTTAGTTGCGGTGCGCGAGCTTCTCACTGCAGTGGCTTCTCTTGTTGCGAAGCACGGGCTCTAGACGTGCAGGCTTCAGTAGTTGTGGCACATGGGCTCAGTAGTTGTGGCTCGCGGGCTCTAGGGCGCAGGCTCAGTAGTTGTGGCACACGGGCTTAGTTGCTCTGCGGCATGTGGGATCTTTCCAGACCAGGGCTCGAACCCGTGTCCCCTGCATTGGCAGGCGGATTCTTAACCACTGCGCCACCAGGGAAGTCCCTCCTGTCAGCTCTTTAACATTCTCCCCACAAGCCTCTGGGTGCTCCCCTCCCCAGTCCATTCTCACCATCCCTATTCCCAATCACCAGAATGATGTCTTTAAAACAAGCCGCTATTTTTTGATACATCCCATTCACCATGATAATGTCCAAAAATCAGCCTGGATTGTATGATTAAAAGTGGCAGATTGATCATATTAATTTCCTCTCCCTCTTGAAATCTCACTAAATGACAATAAAGCGATGGAAAAGATAGAAACCCACAAGAATAAAGAGAATTAGGCAGCAGATAAGGGATTTCAACACATCTTTGGAAGCAAGGAAGCAATTATAGGAGTGCAAGCTAGGAGGCATGGGACTGAGGGATGCGTAGGAGTGTAGGAGGAGACTGCTGGTTTTCATCATAAGCCTTTTAGTTCTATGTAACATTTTTCAAGACAATGTAATTAAAAGCAAAAGAAATATATATTTGTTGTAAAGCATTTCAGATATTTCTCAAAGTCAAAGGTAAAGGTACCCCGTGATCTCCCTTCTCCCTTTAATATAACCACTATTAACATTTTGGGGTATGTGAACATTTTTTCTATGGAGCAGTTTTAAAAATGGTAACTTAAACATTAAACTAGGAATGCTATAGCATACATTTGTTTTGTATCTATCTTTTGAACTAGTCACTTTTACATTTAAATTTGTAAAAATATTATATGCAACAGGAACTCTCATAAGTGCTGTCAGAGGGTAGCTTGGTCCACCACTTTGGAAAACTGTTTACCAGTATCTACTAAAGCTAAACATATACCTATGACTCAGCAACTCCACTTCCTTGGCATATACCCAAGAGAAATGAATGCACGTGTTCACCATAAGATTGCATGTACAGAAACGTTAAAATAAGAGCCCTAAGCTGAAAACTATTCAAATGTCCAATAATATTAGTATGGATACATATATTGAGGTACACTTATGCAATAAAAGGGAACAAATTACTGCTACACATAACAACATGGATGGTTCTCACAGACAGAATGCTGAGCCAGTGAAGCCAACACAAAAACACATGGGTCTTCCGAGAAGTAGGTGCCAAAATGGAATCAGATATGCAAGGGACTTAATAGGGGGAAAGCCCATGAAGAATAAAGGGAGGGAGCAGGAATCGGCATGGCAAACCTTCAAATCACAATGAAGGTCTAAAACTTGGGAATGGAGAGGAGGAGGGAAGGACTCAGTAGGAAGGGTCTCGGGTGGCAGCACAGTCTGAGGGTCTCAGCCAAGCCGACCCGAGCAAAGGTGGTCTGCCGGAGGGCTCCCCATCAGGCAGAAGGGCCAGGCTCCAGTACCTCATACTCAGCTTTTGGCTGGATGTAGCCCCGGGGAGCTGGGGCTCAGAAGACAGATCTACAGCGGGGTAGGCTAGAGGTTCTTGGTCAACTCTGCTTCCCACAGCAGGTTCTCCTAAAGAAAATCTGGGTGGTACCCTCCATGGCCACCACAATACTGTATGATTCCATTTATATGAGGCCCAAGAACAGGCAAAACCAAGCAATAGGGGTAGAAAGTCACAATAGTGGTTATCTTAGTGGGGACAGTAGTGACTGGGAAGGGGCATGAGGGAATCTTCTGGCTGGAAATATATCAAGATTCACTGAGCTAACATTTAAGATCAGTATATGTTACTGTAAGTGTATTATATTCAATACATCAATAAAAGTCTTAAAAAAACACACAGTATATAACTCCATGTAAATGAAGTGAAAAACAAGCAAAACTACATGATGGTGGTAGATGTCAGAATAGTGGTTATCTCTGGGGCTTCCCTGGTGGCACAGTAGTTAAGACTCTGTGCTCCCAATGCTGGGGGCCCGGGTTTGATCCCTGGTCAGGGAACTAGATCCCACATGCATGCTGCAGCCAAGAGTTCACATGCCACAAATAAGGAGTCCACATGCCGTAACTAAGGAGCCCTCGAGCCGCAACTAAGGAGCCTGCCTGCCACAACTAAGACCCAGTGCAGCCAAAAAAAAAAGAAAAAAAATAGTGGTTATCTCAGTGGGTGCAGTATTGCCTGGCAAGGGGCATGAGGGAATTTTCTGGGGCACTGGACATATTTTATATCTTGATCTGGATAGTGGTTACATGGATGTGTAACCATGTTTACATGTGTAAACATTTATTAAGCTAAACACTTAAGATCTGCACACTTTACTGTGAGTTTTTAGCTCAATAAAAACTTTAAAAACATAATATGTGCACATGAGGACATATTTGAACAGTACAGAAGAATATAAACAAATTAAGTAAAAGTTTCCTTTCAAACCCCTGAACCCTATAACCTAGTCCCACTTCCTTGAGACACCCATATTAACAGTTCTAGTTTTTATTACAACTAAACATGATATTCTTATATTTATTCTTGATTTATTAATTTTATTTATTTTTTAAAGGTTTTTTCTTCTTTTTTTGGTTGCATTGGGTCTTTATTTTTATTTTTTTATTTTTTTTTTATTTTTTGTGGTACGCGGGCCTCTCACTGTTGTGGCCCCTCCTGCCGCGGAGCACAGGCTCCGGACGCGCAGGCCCAGCGGCCATGGCTCACAGGCCCAGCCGCTCCGCGGCATGTGGGATCTTCCCGGACCAGGGCACGAACCCGTGTCCCCTGCATTGGCAGGCGGACTCTCAACCACTGCGCCACCAGGGAAGCCCTTTAATTTTTAAAAATTTGTTTTTTGACGTAAGGTAGATAGCTAGTGGGAAGCAGCCGCACAGCACAGGGAGATCAACTCGGTGCTTTGTGACCGCCTGGAGGGGTGGGATAGGGAGGGTGGGAGGGAGGGAGACGCAAGAGGGAAGAGATATGGGAACATATGCATATATATAACTGATTCATTTTGTTGTAAAGCAGAAACTAACACACCATTGTAAAGCAATTATACTCCAATAAAGATGTAAAACAAAAATTTTGTTTTTTGGCTGTGTTGGGTCTTTGTTGCTGCACGTGGGCTTTCTCTAGTTGCAGCGAGTGGGGGCTACTCTTCGTTGTGGTGTGCAGGCTTCTCCTTGCCATGGCTTCTCTTGTTGCGGAGCACAAGCTCTAGGTGTGTGGGCTTCAGTAGTTGTGGCACGCAGGCTCAGCAGTTGCAGCGTGCGGGCTCCAGTAGTTGTGGCGTGCAGGCTCAGTAGTTGTGGCTCGCGGGCTTAGTTGCTCCACGGCATGTGGGATCTTCCTGGACCAGGGATCAAACCCGTGTCCCCTGCATTAGCAGGCGGATTCTTAACCACTGCACCATCAGGAAATTCCCTGCATCAGGTCTTAGTTGCGGCATGCAGGATCTTCCTTGAGGCATGCGGGATCTTTCGTTGTGTCGTGCGGGCTTCTCTCTAGTTGTGGTGTGCAGGTTTTCTCTATCTAGTTGTGGTGTGTGGGCTCCAGGGCACGTGGGCTCTGTAGTTGTGGCACACGGGCTTAGTTGCCCCACGGCATGTGGGATCTTAGTTCCCCGAGCAGGGATGGAACCTGAGTCCCCTGCATTGGAAGGTGGATCTTTACCACTGGACCACGAGGGAAGTCCCTTGATTTATTAATTTTATTTTATTTATTGTTTTTTTTAAGATTTTTTTTTTTGATGTGGACTTTTTTTTTTTTTTTTTTTTTGTGGTACGCGGGCCTCTCACTGTTGCGGCCTCTCCTGTTGCGGAGCACAGGCTCCGGACGTGCAGGCTCAGCGGCCATGGCTCACGGGCCCAGCTGCTCCGCGGCATGTGGGATCTTCCCGGACCGGGGCACGAACCCGCGTCCCCTGCATCGACAGGCGGACTCTCAACCACTGCGCCACCAGGGGAGCCCGGTCAACTGATTTTTGACAAAGGAGCAAAGGCAATTCAATGGAGGAAGGATAGTCTTTTCAACAAATGGTGCTGGAGCCATCCATATGCAAAGAACATGAAACTATATAATTTCTAGAATTCAACAGGAGCAAACCTCGATGACCTTGGGCTTGGTAATGAGTTTTTAGGTATGACACCAAAAGCATGATCCATGGGAAAAAAATTGGTAAATTGAATTTTACTAAAATTAAAAACTTCTGCTTAGTGAAAGACACTGTGAGAAGAATGAGGAGACAAGCCACAAAATGGGGGAAAATATTTGCAAAACACATATCCGATAAAGAACTTGTATCTAAAATATACAAAGAACTCTTAGAACTCAACAATAAGAATGACTAATCCAATAAAAAAAAAATGGAGAAAGATCTGGACAGTAGATATACACATGACAAATAACATATGAAAAGATGCTCAGACCAGATGTCATTAGGGGATTTAAAACTAAAATGACAATGAAATATCACTATATACCTGTTAGAACGGCCAAAATCAAAAACACTGAAAATACCAAAAGCTGGTGAGGATGAGGAACAACAAGAAACACATCCATTGCTGGTGGAAATATAAAATGGGAGACCAACTGGGGACACGGTTTGGCAATTTCTTACAAAACTAAACATAATTTTACTATACAATCCAGCAGACATGCTCCTTCGTATTTACGCAATTGATTTGAAAACTTAGGCCCATACAAAAACCTGTACACAAATATTTATAGCAACTTTATTCATAATCACCAAAAACTGGAAGCAACCAAGATGTCCTTTACACACCCATATGATGGAATATTAGTCAGCAATAAAAAAGATCTATTAAGTCACAAAAAGACATGGAGGAACCTTAAATGAATATTGGTAAGTGAAAGAAGCCAGTCTGGAAAGTCTACATACTGTACAATTCCAAGTTTATGACACTTTGGAAAAGGCAAAACTATAGAGGCAGTAAAAAGATTACTGGTTGTCAATGGCTCTGGGGTAAGGGAGAGAGATGAATAGGTGAAGCATAGGGCATTTTAAGGGTGGTGAAACTATTCTGTATGAAACTTTAAGGGTGGACACATGTCATTATGCAGTTGTCAAAACCCATAGAACTGCAGAACACAAAGAATGAACCTTAATATAAACTATGAACTATAGTTGATAATAATGTATCAACATTGGTTCATTAATTGTAACAAATGCATCACACTAATGCAAGATGTTAATAATAGGGGAAACTGGGGAGGGATGAGGGTGTGGGCTGGAGTGGGTATATGGAATTCTGTATAATATCTGCTCAATTATTCTGTAAACCTAAAACTATACTAATATATTCTATTATTCTAAAAACAAACTGAAAGCAAAGACACCAAAAGAAATAACTTTTTTGGTTCTAATTATAAAGGTAATATATATGCCTTTATATAAGAGTGATATCAAACAAAATAATACATGGAAAGTACAACGTTTTTATTATATTATACTTTGCTACTTTTCTTTACCTTAATATAGTCTTAGGAACATAGAAACAGATTGTAAACAACAAAACATATTTCAATAAAACTCATCCACTCATACTTACACTTTCCTTTGCACACTGGAGATATTAAATGCCTTCTTAGAAATGCCATGTCAACTATCTTTTTAGGGTTTCTAAAAGGTATGTTTTCCAATGTTTTGGTCGTACTGATCTTACTTACTGGAACTATCTATGACACTCTGGGATGTGAACAAATCATCTTATGTTCGCCACCTCCACAAGCAAGTAACAATGCTTTCACCTCTAGTCTTCACGTTGCAGTTTTTGTTTGAAGTTTTATGGGCAAGATATAGCTCCGTAGATTTGGATAGAAACGCAGGTCTGACATGTAACATCAACATCAGGACTAAAAGTCTCAGGACCACAAACCACTGCAGAGGAAAACACAATGGAGTAGATTATTATAATTTCAGTTAGAGGTATCTTATACCAATAATACAAATTGCCATTAATGTCACACCATTGACATTCTATATCTATGTTATACTATGAGTAATGTTCAGCCAGTTAAGGTGTGGAAGATTATTATGAGGTTTTTTTCTTGGCTGCACTGAGTATGTTGCAGGATCTTAGTTCCCTAACCAGGGATTGAACCCGGGATTTCACGGAAGTGAAAGTGCAGAGTCCTAACCACAGGACCGCCAGGGAACTCCCCATTTATAAGTTTTAAACATTGTTATCTGATCATCTTAAAGACAGAAAAGAGTTAGAATCTTATCTTTTTCCTCTAGCATCAGCATTTTACAGTATCTTCTGCATTGCTTCATTTATGAGTTCCTATTTCTTGTTTTCTAGTTCCTATTTACAATTTCTAGGCAGGACCATTTTGTTTTCTTTCATAGTATAGTAGCTTAAGTCAAAGGGCTTCCTTGGTGGTGCAGTGGTTAAGAATCCACCTGCCAATACAGGGGACACGGGTTCGAGCCCTGGTCTGGGAAGATCCCACATGCTGCGGAGCAACTAAGTCCGTGCGCCACAACTACTGAGCCCGCGCTCTAGAGCCCGCGAGCCACAACTACTGAGCCTGTGCACCACAACTACTGAAGCCCACGCCTAGAGCCCATGCTCCACAACAAGAGAAGCCACTGCAATGAGAAGTCCGCGCACCGCAACAAAGAGTAGCCCCCACTCACCACAACTAGAGAAAGCCTGCACGCAGCAACGAAGACCCAACGCAGCCAAAAAAAAAAAAAAAACTACAGAAATATTTTGTAATACAAAAGATTACATTAGCAGAATTCATATACATGAAGATAATTATATTTAGAAATTTGGGCTTTGAATTTTTACTTCCCTTTAACTAAACATATTTTTTTGGTAAAGAGAACCACTATAAATATTCAACTGAATTATGCTAAGTGAATTCTGACTATATAACCTAAATAATTAGATATTTATATTTTATAATTACCACAACAGGTAGCACAGTTGCTGTGGAGACCTTCATTTTTTCCAAAGCCTGGACGACAGCTATCTATGCGTACTATCTGAAAACTGTGGTCCACAAAATGCATAGCTGGTAGAGTTTTATTAAAATCATGGTTGAAAATATATGCTTGGCTCCGGAAAAATTCTTCTATTCGATTTCTTGCCTAAGATTTAAAAACACCAGAGAGAAGTACAATTACTAAACTATGAACCAAATTTCTCCTCCTGTATCAGAGGCAATGAAACGTAATACAAACATGCCATTGCTTTACACAACAGATGAATTCCCGAAAAGTTGCATGTTAATACTAAAATTAGTTTAGCCTTGACCTTATCAATTATGGTCAATTTTTATGCACAACATTTAAGAAAAACTAAATTGAGGTTAAAAAGCACTTGTTTTGAATTATTTGCATCATGTCTATTCCATATGTAGATAACTGGGAGTTCATTATTTCTAATTCCAAAAAGCCAAGCAAGGGGCTTCCCTGGTGGCGCAGTGCTTAAGAATCCACCTGCCAATGCAGGGGACACGGGTTCGAGCCCTGGTCTGGGAAGATCCCACATGCCGCGGAGCAACTAAGCCCGTGTGCCACGTCTACTGAGCCTGTGCTCTAGGGCCCGCGTGCCCCAACTACTGAAGCCCACGCACCTAGAGCCTGTGCTCCGCAGCAAGAGAAGCCACCGCAATGATAAGCCCGCACACTGCAACAAAGAGTAGCCCCCACTCATTGCAACTAAAGAAAGACCACGCGCAGCAATTAGGACCCAACACAACCAAAAATAAATAAATAAATAAATAAAATTAAAAAAAAAAAAAGCCAAGCAAAATGGAAACCAAAACTTTTCTCTAATCAGCATTACAGACTAATGGTGTAAATTTTGTTTTATTTTTTGAGCATGGGGCTTAAATAATAACTAATAATAACCCATAAACCATGCAAAATATTAAGGGTATGCGCTCAGGGATATAGAGGAGGAGAGTGAAGGGAGTTTTTAGACTATGTCCTTAGCCTCTAAGGAGGCAGAGGAGAGAGCAACTATTTTGATCAGTACAGATACAATTTTGGAAGAACCACTGTTTTAACCTAGGTTGACATGATTGTAAGGTTGTTCTTCAAGCTGCTGCTTAGTTACATTTGGAGAACAAAGAACAGTGATCCATCCTTCTGTCATAGGAAAAATACGTAATATTAACCTGGGGAGCTGTATAACATTCCAGATGTACTCTTCCACAACAAAACATTTTTAAATAGCCAAGATCGCAACAATCTCAGTTTATAAAACTGAAACCAAAAATCAATAATACTTCATATTTCAGTTTTTAAATAGCTTTGTATACTATTCAAATACTTTCCCCTTACACTGAAATTCTCACCTGGAGGATATTATGGTTAGTGTTATCTTGACAGTCAACAGACTCATTGCATTTACCTTTCCACCCTGGTGCAAAAGGATTAACTGGAGGGGGAAAAATAACATTTTCACAGAAAGATTCCAAAAAGTTCCAAACATTCCAATAAAGCTCCAAATGCTGAATTCAGTATGCATGTGTGCATGTGTTTAATCTATGTAATTCTAGTAATAAAGTAAAGGTGCACAATTTGAATGATTTATACATTATGATTTCACTCCATCTGGGGGCTAATGGAGGTAACTACAAGGCTTTAAAATGAATAGTAATAATTCTGGGTTGGTTTGGTTTGGTTTCTCCCTTTTGTTAAGTTCTCAAAAATACAATTTAAAATTCTATAAGAAGTTATAAGTTAAATATTAGCTGCATAGTTAAAGCCCATATTTATAAAATGATATTAAGTTCTAAAAGACAGGCAACAATATATCATAGTTGAAGGCAAATAATGTGTTAATTTTTAAAACCACAACCAGGTTAAGACCAACAACATACTTTAGTGCTTAATGAACATTTAAGGCCTACTATTTATAAGCTTTCTATAATAATATGGCAATTAATTTTGTAATTAAGATTAAACACATAAAATTAAAGAAATATTAAAACTTTTTTTACCTTGAAAGGCTATAAATAGCTCAGGAATGAGGCCATGTTTTGGGACTTTAACAAAATGGCATTTATATGATGGTTGTATGATATGGCATGACAAATCAGCGATTAAATTATGCAAGATTTTCTTCAGCAGTCTAAAAAGCAGATCATTATACTTTCCTACACAAGATTTTGTGGTAAAACGTACAGCCATCTGATATGAATAGTCAGGTTCCCGGTAGGCTTTAAAAAAGATGAGAATAAAACAATTGTGCCTAGCATTAATTTCCAAATAACATGTAATAGTTAATCCCATCAATCTTGCAAACCAGCACAGAAACTTAATTTATCTAATAAAATGGGTTTTTTTTGGGTATTTTATTTTTTCTAATAAAATGTTTTAACAGTTTGTCCTCACAAAAACATATAAAATGAATAACTTTAATGAAAAAGGTTATTTTCATCTGATATATTACCCACTCAGTACAAGAGATTGTATGGTTTCTGTGGGCTGGCTATATATGTAAGTTAAAAGTATCAAGAAAAAAATAAGATTTTGATGGTGAGGGTCTTAATTTACAGAAGTGTTGCTGTCAGCACAGTCCAGTGAAAAGGATCATTAATTTGCTTTTATGGAATTAAACATCAGTTTTTAAATTACCTGGCAAAGTTGTGATAATGTAGATTGTGCCTGCATACCTAGAGTGGGAAGTGGGAGGCTGAAAAAGGATTATTTAGGACACACTATTTTGATGTCAGTTTAAGAGTTTGCCTAGTCAAATACACCCAAAATACTCTATAAGTCATAATGATTATATATAAGACTCATTTTCACTAAATGAAGAAACCATATACTTAATTCTGATCCATATTAAATGTTTAAGTTAAAATGTGCCTATATTCTTACCAAAGATCATAAAGTCATATCTCTGCTTTACTACCTTTTCTTCTTGGGTTTCTGCTTTGACAGTCTTATAAGAAAGAGTGCATGTGTAAAGTCCAGACAAAGGCTCCAGAAAGTCTTTCACCATCAGCTTTCCTGTTTTGGTTATATTTATTTTATTATTTCCTAAACAGAAAGAGTAAATTGCTTGGTATTTAACATGTAACAGTTCAAACCTTATTTAGTAAACTTGGGGTTACAAATAAATACAAAAATTTAAAAATTAATGGACTATTTTAACTTCAAGAATTCAACAAAATCGTAACTCTGTCATATTACTCAATGGAAAACCACATGAGATAAGTACACTTTTGAAATATATTTTGGTTTTCTTTAATTCATTTCTTGGTATCTAATTTCGATTGATTTATGCCAGTAATTCTGTGAGATCACACTGCCTTATAGTTCTATGCAATTTCTTCACATAAGACAGAAATTAACAATGCTCATATTATAAGACACCCTCCTAACATCGTGAAAAATTACATTATTAGTTACCTCATCTCCTATCACAGGTGCTGCAAGGATAAATTTTAGGTTTTATAAGAACTTCTGAACTAATACAGCTTTGGGAAGTAAGGTACAAAAATTACTGCTTCAGTTTTTGCCTAAGGAGAAAATAAGGCACAGACCAAGATATAATATGATTGTCTAAATATGGAGTAAGTGAATCTGTAGTTAAAATTAAATTTCAATTTGTTCATTCCAATAAATGACAGTGCTTTTCTTAAAAAATGTTCGCATCATTAAGAAAAGAAGATATTAAAATCGAATAACTTACCTGTTAATGGCTTTTCATTAGGCCCAACCCATAAGTAGGTGGGGTCCACTGTTTCTTTTTCAGCGCGTTTCAAATCCATACAGACAAGGATTGGGCTATTGTGATGTAATTTTACATATAATTTCACTGTGACAAAAATAAAACAATATATAACTACATTATATAGCAAAATTAAATTAAGAAACACACTTCCTACCATTTTTTCCCAAAGTTACTTTGATTAGTTCTTTTTGGATTTCACTATTTTAAAAATGAGCATATCATTATAACATTTGGAATGCTAAAGTCCGTTCTGCTTCTCATAGATCTTAAAACTCTAGACTGCTACAGAGTCAATATTTTTTTTTCTGTGATATTATAGTGTTGTTTATAAAAATGTACATAATACATTTTATTTTTTTTAATATTTATTTATCTATTTATTTATTTATTTTGGCTGTGCCACGTCTTAGTTGCTAAAATGTACATAATACATCTTGATGTACGGATTCAGAACTAACTAGAATAAAAAAAATTTGAAGGGTTAGTGGAATCAAATTAAAGATCAGAAAAGGATCTTTTGGTTGCAAAACTATTTTAAAGATGATCATTGTCATCCGCAAGGCAAACATGATATTTAACTATAAATTTCCTCTGTTAGGAACAATAATTAAATGGGACAGACAAAGAAGATTTTCTGCAATACCTATTCTGTTTCGGATTTGATGGAAGCAGCAACAATGTGCTTGGAACCAATACAGTCCCACAAGATATTAATTTTAAAGCCTACTGAATGCCAGGCTCTGAACATGTAAAGAAGACAGTGTCCTACAATTTGGTGGTGGCAGGGAAGGGGAGGGCCGCCAAACACGGAGAGATTCCAAAGCAGACCAATGCTATGAACCGGCCCAAAGTTATCTAAAATTAGCCTTGTGACTAATTTTCCTTGGCGAGTGTGAGAAAGTTTCATCACAGTGACAAATGACATTTGAGCTGAGCCGTAAAGGATATGTAGGAATTCTAGTTAACAAGGGAAGGGATAAGGGCATTCCAAACAGAGGGACTTCCAGCCCCGGAAATCACTCCTCTGAGGGGGCCTCGCATGTTGCAAAGCAGCGGGGACACCTGGAAGTGAGGTGGCATCAGAGAAAGAGATCTGAATGGAGTCTTAGCTCCTACCGAGCTATGCAGCTTTAGGTAAGGTGATTCAACTGAGGCGTAGTGGCGTCGCTCTAAGGATGAAACGATGCAACAACCTTCGGGAAGTGCAGAGCACACAGTATACGTTCAATAAATGTTCCGTTTCCCTCCTCGGGAAGAACCTTAGCAGAGCCACGGAACCCCGGCTCTTCGGGCAGACTCTGCGGGTGAAAAGGTTCTTATTACCTGGGTGTCCCGGGTTGCCATAAATGAAGCCTTTCTCAGTGCGCTCGGAATTACGCTGCCATCCAACTGCGGAGGAAAGAAACCACTGACTTTTTACGTAGAAGAGAAGCCAGGGCTCAGAGTGGGGCGGGGCGGGGCGGAGGAGGCAGGACGGAGAAGATGGGAGAGGCCAGGGGACCTGGCGGGAGGATCCCCACCTCTTGTGAGGTACCAGAGCACCGCGGAGAGCAGGACCCACGCTCGCATCACGGCTCAGGGGCTAGCGTCGTGGGAGGGTTAGGCGTCGAGGAGCGGGCTCCTTCCTACCTCAGCCCCAGCGCAACGCCTCCCCATCTCTCCTCCACCGAGAGGAGCAAACCGACGGGGGTCGACTCCCCTAACTGTCCGACGCTACAGCGGGAGCGGACGCGCAGGAGAACGCTCGCGTGAACCGGGGCCTCGCGCGCGTGGGCCGAGCTGGGCGCCTGGGCGGGGCTGGGGGCGGGGCGCGGGCAGAGGGCAAGGCCTTGGGCAGGTGCGCGGGAAGCGAGCGCCCCGCCCCCTCGCGCGCACGCGGCTGCCGTCGTGCGGATGGTTCTGATGCTTCGCGCCTCGAGTCTGGCGCCGTTCCCCCGCGCTGTCGGTGGCTCGGTTTTCTCTGAGCAGTCCCTGAGAGAAGAAAAGAGTAGAAGAAGAAAGAACGTAAGGCTTCGCGTTTCGGTCACTTCCTTAGTCTAGGGGCTGAAGAGATCGACGAGAGGAACATGGTGGTCCCAGTGGGATAGGGCAGGTAGGAATGCGATTACATGAGGACCTGAGGAGGGAGAAGCTTGTGAAAATTTACACTTCACAGGAAGCAGAGAGCCCCACGTGGTAATTTCCTATGCCTTTCTTCTCATGAACTGTCTGAAACTGTGTGCACAATCTTTTTCAAACTCTTAACACCCAATTTTTACCCAACTGTGTTCTACCCATAAAATGAAGAACCGCTAGTGCACCAATAAGGTGTCTCCAGGCCTTCACACTCTAGAGGAACGTTTAATCTTCATCTTCAACTTCGAGTATCACACGGCATTGAGAGACCCCACTTGCAAATGTGTCCAGGGTTGTGAAGTAAGACTGTTTTAAAGAAAGGGCCCAATTGAAAGGCGAGATCCCCAAATGCTTTTCCTGAGGGGAGGGTTGCTAAGTCAAGATGAGCGAGCTCCGAAGGGGACCATGCCAGCGTCTTTGATGGTTCCTTCTTGGCTACTAATTTGATGGCCTGGAATGCCCTGTGTGTTGTCTGTTTCTTAGCAGCGGGACACCCTCAGTTGTGGTTTTGAGTAGGCTGGTGGGTAGAGAGCCCAAAGTTCAGACAGGGTGCAGAATGATTATTTGGGGTGAGATCAAGAGTTTTCAGTTTTATTTCCTTTGAGCCGAGTCAGTAGTTGGGCTATCTCAGATGGTCTGGGAGCAACCTTTGTCAGTGATTTCAGTTTTAGTCACTTAATTTTACCTACATAGCATAAGCCATGAAATGTGATTCGGTGAGTCAGATCCACCCATGTCAGTTACCGTGTCTAGATTCATGGTTTAGTCTCAACTGTACCCTTCTTAAAGTGATGATAATGAAGACAAATTTAGGCATCATCTCTGATTCCCTGGAAGTTTATCATTTCAGTTTTAGTCAAAGTACATTATAAATCCACAGTGTTTTATTACCTTCCCAGTTATAGGTAATTGATCCTTGTAAACGCTGTGTGATCAACTTGGAATACTATGCGAAGACACCTAACCAAGTGAGTAGTAGTTACTTGTTCAAAGTGTCCATCCACTCTTTTAGAATAGTTTTAGATTTAAGGAAAACTGTGAAGATAGTACAAAGAGTTCTCACGTACACCCACCTATTTCCTTGCTATTAACATCTTACATTAGTTATTGTACATTTCTCACAGTTAATGAACCTATACTGATACCTTACTAAATAAAGTCCATACTTGATTCAGATTTCCTTAGTTTTTACCTAATGGCCTTTTCCTGCTCCAGGATCCCAGTCAGGATCCCACATTACATTTAGTCATCAAGTCTCCTTAGGTTCCTCTTGGCTGTGACAGTTCCTCAGACATTTCTTAGTTTTGATGACCTTGACCGTTAATTACAGTTTTTATGACATTGACCTGACCTTAACTGGTCAGACACTTTGCAGAATGCCTGTCTATTGGACTTTTTCTGCTTTTCTTTTTTCATTATTAGACTGGGGCTACAGGTTTATGGGTGGAAAACTACAGAGGTGAAGTACCATACTCACCACACTGTATCAAGGTACAAACTATCAGCATTGCCTTATATCATTGTGGATGTTACCTTGATCACCTGGCTGAGGTAGTGTTTGTCTGGTCTCTGTAATATAAAGTTACTCTCCTCCCTCTCCCTTTTCATACTGTACTCTTTGGAAGGATGTCACTATGTGAATCCCACTTTTTTTAATCTTTTTTTTTTGGCCACGCCACGTGACTTGCAGGATTTCATTTCCCTGACCAGGGATTGAATCCGGGCCACAGCAGTGAAAGCCCAGAATCCTAACCACTAGGCCACCAGGGAACTCCCAGATGCGAATCCCACACTTGAGGAGTGGGGATTTATGCTCCACCTCCTTGAGGGCAAAATAGCTGCATAAATTATTTTACCTGTTTACGTTTTATCTATCCCGTTAAGTGTCATTCTCTTGAGTCTGAAATACTCACTACTGAACTAATTATTTACCAAGTAGTAACACATTCCATTGCTAAGCATAAAGAACATTGTAATGGAAGCTAAACGTTTTCTAAAACTCTTTAATAACCAAATAACTATTCATCCTTACACCATCCCTGTGAAAATTTACAGTTCCTCTTCTGCTACTTTTGATGTGCTATTTTTGCTTTTAGAAACTAACAAACAACAAATTTCCCCTTTCAATACTAAAATTAGACCTAGTGTTTAGAGTATTTCTCTGAAATTGATATTATCCTGTAGAACTCCAACCCATACAAGCTATAGAGATGCTATCGTAGTGCCATGATCTTAAAACAAAGCCAATACAAGTTATTAACTCATTTAAAAATTATATACCTATATCTATATCTATACATATCTCCTATGCCAAGGCATATTTAAAATAAACTAAAATTCATAAAATTACAACATGCGTTCTTTAACTGGTAAGTGTGGGTTTATTCTGATGTGGCCTGCTGATGCACAAACTCCCAACCTTAAGTCTCCAGTGTATTTATATATATCAACAACGTAAGTTTCTAACAAGGGTGAAAGTGGTCTTTCTGAGGATCATTTACATGTTGTCCAGTTCAGCACACTGTGTAACTTTGAGGACTCACCTGAACAATGTCCCTTCAACCTCAGTGTGAAGAAAATTCTGTTTTTGAAAAAAATTATGTGGTCACTTCCCCTTTCCTCTCCCTATAGTCAAGTGCGTGCTTGACCTCTATAAAGTGGGAAGGATGTTGGGAAAAGATGTTGACTCTGTGTACTAACATCTTTGAGTTAATTTTACTCTTATTGTGTCTCCCCAACCCCAACCCCAACCCCTTAGCACTGATACATTATATACGTAGTTTTGTAAGCTGTTTCAGATCCTATTTGGAGGAGGGCAAGGTAGCAGAAAATAAACACACATAAATAGAGTGTGTAGTATTTTGTGAGTGGTGGCAAATAAACCAAGCAGTTCCCAGAAGGGAAAACAAAGTGAGAGAATTGCTTCCAAAAATGAAAACGTTGAGCTGATGAAAGTGCCAAAATACTCTGGAACTGTCTCAGAAGTTTCTGAAAACTTGGACCAAGAACTTTTATTATGTGAAATGAAAAACTGAAGAAGTAAAACATAATACATCGAATGAAGTGAATTCTCATCGATGGCACTCATGGCTGTCATCCCTGAATCTAGACCCAAAGTTCCAGATTTTGCTCAATTTAAGACAAACCTCTTTTAACTTATACTTGAAAGGAATCAATCCAGATCCTCCCTCCCGCCATGTGATATTACTCTCCCATGCATTATCCTTCCAAAATAGACATTCTGAGACAATTTACAGTCGCACCGTTTCCATCCTATCGGGGTTCTTGGCTTTGACATTCAAAAGGAAGCTGGAGGCGCGGTAGGTACCTCCGGCGCTCCGCGGTGAGCGTCCTTTAAAGCCGCCGCCAGCCAGCGCCGCTGTAACCCCGCGCACCGGCCGGTGGCCGGCTCCTGTCCCTTTCAATCTGCGCCGAAGCGGCGGCCGGATCCCGGGGACTCCCCGCGCTGGGAATCTCCCGCCAGCTGCGCGCTGCGTCCCGGCGACTGCAGGAGCACGTGGAGAGGCCGGGTAGCCAGACCGGCAGCTCCAGCCCAGCCCCGCGGCGAGATGGAAGGTGAGCCTCCAGCCTGCTTCTTTTCTAAAGGGTCTTTAAAATGCTCTACCGGTGCACGCAGCAGAGAGACTTTCTTCTGAATCTCGGTTTTGCTTCTATTTATTTCTTTTGTCAAAAGTAAATATGAGGCATTTCGGAGGGCAAAGCGTGTCGGTTCTCATACATCTCTCATTTGCTCCCCTTCCCCCACCCCCCAGCTTTGGACAGTGATAAGTTCTCCACAATTTTATTTCTTAGGGGGTGTCAGGGGTCAACTCTAAGTCTCCAGAGGAAGAGTACTTATGGGGTGTCCCTGAAATGGCAGCAAACCTGAGTTGGAAAAACTAATCCTTTTGCATGATTTTTTCGTCCATGGTTTCACTGTCTATTGGAACTAGGCTAACCTGAGTAACTTCTTTAGAATGAAAGGTGACTTTTTTCTTCTAAGGGTAAAGGCTGTCATATGGGAAGGTAAATTTTAGTGTTGGCGCTTGTGGTTCCCTTGGAACTCGATCTTCGAATGATAACTTCTTTACTCAAAGCAAAAATCAGGCTGACATTGTTTCATTTGAATTAATTTTGAAAGTCATAAAACTATCCTCGCTTCTTAAAAATTATTCACTATGTACCTCCTTGGGCTAATTAAAATTTCACACTACTATTGTAAACTTTCCAGTGGTCTTTTCAACAAGTGTTTCTAAAACCTTGAAAATGGCAGACGCATCTCAAGTTGGGGGGAGGTGGTGACAGAAAATCAGAATTTGTGAGAAATGTATTCATTCTATTAATAAATAAGATACTGACACGTGATTAAAATGTTAACTTGATAAATATTACAAATAGCATGGACATTTTCTTCATAATAATCGAAGGCTCTCTTATTGCCAATGAACCTTGATCTTTGGCAGCTTTAGGTCTAGGATGTATGAAGTTATTAAAACTTGACTGAATACTTTAGTACATGAGATAAATTTTGTTTCACAGTATAACTGAGTGCAATACTGTGGTCTTAAATCCTCAATTTGCACATGGGTATGTTTATAATTTTTTAAAACTGGCTTGGCCCTTATGTACATTTTTTTTCCCTCTAAGTAGAATGCCAAATGATAAGTCAATGAACAGTATGTATGTAGAAAATTTTAAATGACCATTATTGAATAATACTTCGTGTTTTCTCTTATGCAAAACTCTCTCTGTTTTAAGTTTTTAAAAATTATCAAGGTTTAAAAATAACTCTGAAAAATTTGCACTTTGACTATTTGAAAAATGGTTTATGATGTGTAATTTTTAACCTGTAAAGATTTCATTGGCCAGAACAGGAAAAAAATTAGGTTGCTGTACAGTATGAAAAAATAATTTAAAAAATTCTCATGCTTTAATTATTACCAATGAATTGCTGAATTTGTTTTTGTGAAGTTATAGATCAATACTTTAACACTATTTTTTCCTAGTCTTAATCATTTCACTTCTCAAGAATAACATACAGAATACTGTAAGACAGTGGAAACTGGAATGTTTCTCTGTAAATGTTAAGACTTCCGAATTCATTTATTTAATGTGAAATAAAGAAATTATTAACTAAATAGCATAATTTAAGATATTAAAGCCCTAACAAAGGCTTTTAGATAAGTCTGAATAAGAAGGGAGTGAAAACTTGTGTAGAATTTGATTTGAAACGAACAGAATATAAATGGAAAGTAGAATATAGAATTGGATCAGTGATAAGTTGTGAGTTTAGATGAGGAGATTATATTAATAGGTCCATACAGATAGATGTTATATGGTATGCTTAATGCAAAAACTTCAACACAAATCAAAAAATAAAATTAACAAAAAGGTTAGTGATGTGAATTTGGCTATTCTAACATCAGGTCCTTGAGGACCAGAGTATTTGATGTAGCAAAATATCTGGTTCATTATAGCCACCCAAGATTGGCTAATCTGGCTCATGTATTTGATACTTAAATAAAGTACTTTCATATTATCTTGATATTTTGGTCTTAATCTAGAATTTGACCTATAGTGTATACCTCTCATTTCTTGGCAATATAAGCAAGTAGAGCACTTTATGGAATACTTTTATTTTCTGCCTAATTTGGGGGTCAAATTAATATGCTATAGTTTATTGTGAAATGTGAGGCTATATAGTCAGTCATTCCTTCAGCATATAAAATCTTTTTTAAAAATTCATTTATTTTTTCATTCATTACCAGACATTTATTGAGAGTTTCTATGTGTGAAGATGTCAGATGAAATAAGCTTTTGAAATAGAAAGCTTGTCATGTAAAAATGAAAAGACAATGCATATAATAAATCAAAAACTATAATTTTTTTCTTTTCTCACAATTTGTGATCCTAAATATTTTCTATCCAGAGATTCTTTATGTTACTAAATTTTGTTATTTGTGCTGTAATAATATCCCTTCTGTCTGATATGGTTGAGAAATGGGTGGTTCACAAATAATGAATTTTACAGGTATTGGCATATTTCTCATTTAATATGTGACCTTTTCTTTCAACAATATTGGATAGAAATCTTTCTAAGAGTATTTATTACACAGCCCCCTGCTTTGTAAACAAGGTCCACAAGAGAAAACTTTATCTTGGTGACCCAGGCTCACTATTTTGACCATCAGGTAATGTATTGTTCTATAGTATTTTCTCACGGGGTTTTGAACTGTGTAGAGCCGAATGCCCCTACACTAAATATTCCCAGGTTATTGTGTAACTTTTGTTTCCTTCTTGATGTCAGCTTCTCACCACATGACTTTCGTGGTAGCCATTTTTCATTTCTGGGTTTCTTTCTACGCTCTGGATGGTTGGGGTTTACAGAGATATAGCCTCCAGATGGTAGAGTTTACTAGCCCTGTATTATGAACATGTGAACGTTGAAATGGTAAAATTCAAAGGAACAAAAGCCCCAGAAAGGCCATGGGGTCCACGTAGAACATAATTTTAGAAAATTCCCATTTGTGCTTCCTATAATCCAATATGCTGTTTCACACTTCCATGTCTTTGCTAAAAATTTCACCCCATTCTTTACCTAGTTATGCCTACTCATCTTTCGAGACTCTTCTGAGCCATTATCACTGTGAAGGACTTCCTTCTCATGACTTTCCCTGGTGGTCATTTTTTTGAAAAGTGGTCACCACTTCTTCTGGTGGTCATTCGACTCAGTCCTGTCACCTCCCTCCAGCTAGGCTAAGGACCTTTCCTTACTGTGCATACTTCTGCCAATTGTATTGAAATTATTTATTAATTTAAGTGTTTATTCCTCCACTGGTCTTTAAGCTTCTGAGGGCAGAAACTGTGTCTTATTTTTGTATGCTCAGTGCTAAGAACAGTTTCTGGTTCATAAAAGACCTTCAGAGTTTGTTGCATTCAGGTTTTAAAATGGTGCTGAAAAGTAATTTTCATGTTTATTGTGATGCCTTTTATTTAATTAATTTTTGTGAGTAAGGGATTGGTGCTAGCAATTCTTTGTTAGAACTCAGAAAAATTTTAAAATACTTAAGTGGTATAACAAAAAGAGAAAACTTAGAAAAAAAATGTTATTGGTTTTTAGGCTAGAATATCACTTAATGCTAAATCTTATCTTTACATCAGCCGATTTCAGGATCACATATTAGTCCATTAAAATATGGATCAAATATGAGGGGAAACTTTCTTTCTCAATCAATAAGATATATAGATGGTGCTATAAAATTAGCATACACTTTTCCAGTGATATCTTTTTTAATACATTGTTATAAGCTTGTCATCAGTGTATAAATGTATATATTTACACTTACTTAGGACTAAAAGATTATTGGTAGATCTTTTATCAGACACCCAATATTAATAGGCTGCTGACTCAAGCTGTAGTTCTAGACCATGTATGGGAAGAGCTGAGTGATTAACACAGAAACCGGCCTGTAGTAAGTGCCCAAGAAATGCTTCTTGGGTGTGCTAAATATTCATTAATTATTGTGAAAAGAGACTCTAAACATCACAAGGACATAGAGTATACTCTGCTATCAAGCCTTTTAAAAATACAACTCTCTCATTAACTGGTACATTCATAGTAATTAGAAATCATAAGGATGACCCTAAGGCCTTTTGAATCACTTTTTAAAAAGGATGAAATGATGAAACAATAATCATATTTCTGTTATATGTGGATTATTTGAAAAGTGATCTATATATAACTCTATTAATTATTATTGCTATATAATCTATCAAAATATTTTAATCCCCAGTGATCCTGAATGAGATCATTTTTTCAGCCTTAATTGAAATCTGCTTTTTGCATCCAAAATTAAAGTTCTACACCAGAGTGGTGTAGGGTAAATTGAAATAATTTGGAGTTGATACCATATTATATTGGATATGTGTCCCATCTAGGAAATATAAAAAACTAAGTGTTTAATAAGGGATATGAAACAGAATAAAAGCATTTTTGGAGCAGTACTTTTTACTCATTGTCAAAAATTCAAAATCAGCTTACCTGGCAGCATATCACAAATTGTATTTATTAACAAGTGTTCTTAGAGATAACATTTTTGGCACATCAGGTTATTTGTAGGTTTATAAAAGAAACTTTTGTAAAATAAGAGAAATGGAAAACATTTCAATAGCATCACTGATGAAATAGCACGTAACAGTATTTTCTACTCTTAACTCTTAATTATCTAAGGATTATTTATCTAGATTTCTTGCTTATTTTGGTCATTAGTACACCTGTAACCCCATCTAGACTGTGAAGTTCCAAAGTGTAGGGATCTTTTTATCACCAGTGATAACTAGTACCCAGCCTGGTCCCTAGCACATAGTAGGACTGTAGTCATATTTATTGAATAAATTAATGAATGCCTGTGTGTTTGGTCATTTGACTATTTATTTGTTCAGCTTTTATGGTAAAGATAGTGAAGAAAATAGTGACATGGAACCTAGTTAATTTTGCTGGTTAATTCGTCAGAGGTGCTGTTAAAGGTTTGATAGAAGAGTTTGGAATGTTGGATAAATCCCACAGGATGAACACTGTTATCTTTTTCTAATCCAATATTGGCTCTACTCTGGGCAAAATGATGTAGTGAAATCTAACTTTTGGGTTTGTTTAAAAATGTTGCTACATTCTTTGCAGTGTTACAGTGGAGCACTGCAATTGCTACAATAAACTATTTCTTCACAACAAATGTGTTGCTTCTTAAAGTTGAGCATAACATATTTTACTTAACTTGAGTTCTGTATCACAGCACTATCAGTTTATTTGCAAAGTATTATCTATTTGAGAGACTATTGACATAACAGAATATTTGGCACATCTGAACAATTTTACAAGGGCAAGTAAGCACAGGAAAAAATATACCAGTGCAGAGCCACAACCTTACTCATGTCACACTTATAAATTTTTAGTATTTTCAAAGCCTTGGTTAAAAAGTTTTATTTTTAGGTCAGAATATAAATTTTTTTAATTTTATTTTATTTTATTTTTTTTTTCGCGGTACGCGGGCCTCTCACTGTTGTGGCCTCTCCCATTGCGGAGCACAGGCTCCGGACGCGCAGGCTCAGCGTCCATGGCTCACGGGCCTAGCCGCTCCGCGGCATGCGGGATCTTCCCGGACCGGTGCATTAATATTTGCACTGATACGTAATGCGTAAATGATACACATGAAAGTCAAATGAAATTTAAATCAAGCCTCTGATGTACATTTGTGGTGCTATCTACACTGTATACAAGCATATAATCAACTATTAATGAGCATTAAAAATGGTTCTTTAATTACAGAAATAAAGGCAGGTGATGGGAAAAATGATTAGTTGTTAAATATTAGAAAAATTAGTTTTTCAGACTGTAGCTATTATATTTTACATCAGCTATGATACAACTCCACGTCTATAAAAAATATTTATAGGTTGGTGAGCATGATCTTTTTTTCCTGTCCACAGAGTCTATTTTTTTCCTGTGCATATTTGCTCATGTAAAATTATTTAGGTAAGAATATCACTAGAGAGACACAAGAGGGAAGAGATATGGCAAC